>NW_026998510.1:0-2956 GCF_035044405.1 Drosophila montana | reverse complement strand
CTCGAGAATAAATGTTTAACATAAGCTTATTTGATATGATATCCTAATTCCATTAATGGTACACATATTAGGATCTTGCTTTTTGATGGATTTATGAAAATACATTATTTTTTTTTTTTTTTGTTTTGATCGAACTTAAACTATGTGCTTAATTCCAATCCTTATGCACCCGGTTAGGCAACAACTACGGCCGTTTGTTATATTTAGTTGATAGCCAAACAAAGTCAAAACTGAACCGAAAGAAACCATAACACACCATCAGGGACGACGAAATATTAGTATATTTTAAAGTTGCATCCCTGTTTCCCAGCATACCAGTGGAATTGGTACTGGACGCATATGTTAAAATGCACTCGCTATAAATGAAAAATAAACCGAGAAGGCAACCAGAATAATGGAACATTTTAAACAGAGATATTATAACGCCGGTGTTTTATTAAAATGAAAAACATAACATTTTAAACAGAGATATTTAAACGCCAGTGTTTTATTAAAATCAAAAAAAAAATGGGGAGCACAACAAAAAAATGTCAGTTCGCTTCAAAGAGGAGAACGAACTCTTTCTTACTTATCAAGCACCTAACAACCGATTGTTACTATGGCACCCATATGCATACATGGAGGGGGCTAGGTAAAACTTATATATGTCAAGTTTTGACAAGATGTCTTGAAAAAATACAAATTTATTCTACCGATCGTTCCTATGGACGAAGAAATACATGATAGTGCATTTGAATGTGTGACTTTTGCTACCACTAGCTCAAAAGGCACACAATTGAAAAACAAATCTTTGGCTCGCTTCAAATGCCGTGATCTACTTGTGCGCACATGTACACAACACAAACATATGTATGTTTCTAGATCTCGATGTTTTTTGAGAAGCTATGCAGGGAGAAAGAGATGCACACAAGTGCGCAAAGTAATGAGTGAGAGCGATGCACACTCTTCTTATAATTTAAAAATAACATACATATATTAAAAGCATCAGCCGCAGTGACGTTGTGCGCTGAGCGAGATACGGCTTCATACTGAACGTTCGGCTGCCACTCTCAGCAGTCTTACTCTCTCTGAGCATAACAAAATTTTCGCAGGCACCTACGGGGCTCACTCGTTGCGATTTGTCGTGATTCTATTATTCTGCTATTTGACGTATCTATGCATTGTATGTTTAGTGGTAGTATACATTCCTAATTTGAAGCAGATATCATTATATCAAAAAAATTTCTAATTGATGTACTGGTCCGATGCTTTTATAAATTCCAAGTTTGGTCATTATATTTTGAAAAACAATATATTTGCTCATAAAAGTAATATAGTGAAGTTTGATAAAGATATCTTAATAATCAAAGTTTTCGTTAGAAGAACCTACTTATCCACCGTACGTTCCTATGGCGCCTATTTGATATAGTGGTCCGAAGTTTTTAGCATTTTGCATATATGGAGGGAGATAAGTAATTCTTTTAAATGCCAAGTTTGGTTAAGATATTTTAAGAAGTAATAAAGGTGTTCACAAATTTACTTTATATTGACCGATCTTTCCTCTCGCAGCTATATGACATAGTAGACCGATGATAGCATGATTCTGAATTCATATAAATTCCTAGTTTGATCCAGATATCCCATAATACAAAAAGGTTTCTATAATTATAATTTTGCATTTATGTTAGGGAGCCGATTAAAACTCATAAATGCCAAGTTCGAATAAATAAGTTGTTCATAAAATTACTTCATTATCGACCGCTCGTTCTCTTGGTGGCTATATAAAATAGTAGATTAGTAGTATCTAAATGAACGAAGTTTTCTTAACAAGAACTTACTTGTTAATCCGAACGTTCCTATGTCTCTTAGTAGATAAAGTGGTCAGATGATTAAAAAAGATACCCCACATCTGGCCGGTCAAGATTGAAAAGTGACCTACACTAAGAAATATCATGATAAAAATATAAGTGGCAACGGTAAAAAAAAAAACTAATTAGAAACAATAGTTTATGACCGCTGCTGCCGAAAATGCATCGTATATAAGACCTAGGATTTGTAAGAATATACCAGTATCTATCAAGTACACACCTGCTAAAAAGGTCGCCAAATCGGGCAAAACGGAAAAGAAGCACCCCCTGAACTCATACTTCAAGGGTGATATTCTGCATTACTTCAATGCCCAGATATACCAACACTGCGCACTGTACCGCCTGAAAGACAAGAATCACCTTGGCGTGCAAAAAAAGAAGGGGTTCGAGCATCTGAACGACGCCTACTTCCGTCGTCTGAAGGCCAAGAAGTAGAAGAAGTCTAACGAGGCTGACATCTTTGCGGCCTGAAGGACAAGGAGAAATGAATAGAGCTTACGAAGAAGCGTTACCGAAAAGAATTGCCGCAAGCAGGGCAAAAACCCTTATCCAATAAGGAATATTGGGCAAGGCAACCGGCGGCCAAACCAGCAGCGCGAAAGGCCGAGGAGTAACAGATTTTGGCAATTCCTTGTGCCAAGGCACCGAAATGAAGAGGAGAACAGAAATCCAGGCTTCAGAAGGAAAGACGAGCACTATTGGAGGAGGTAAACTGGAATCATCCACCAGCATGGGACGAAGCCACGAAGTTGTGGCTGAAGATAAATTGCGATCGAGCCAAAGCAACAAGATGCCAGATGTAAAGGCAAACTCAGTTAGCCAAGGAAGAACAATGCCTAAACAAGATGCAATGGATAAGAGGGCAGATGAGTTTGATAGGCAAGTATGGGTTAAATAAATATCTAAACGAAACTCAGGAAGATATTAAAGAAAATAATATACAAATGCTTGGATTGAGAAAGAGAAAAAAGTATTCCGTTGGGAAGAGGTAGAAAAAGAAATACTGTTCTTCAAAGAAAAGTTTTGCAGCAATATCACTTTCTAGGTACAAAACATGAAACAAGAGCGAGCAGAACAAATTAAAGACAATGGTCAACCAAAAATTATGG
>NW_026998509.1:0-75895 GCF_035044405.1 Drosophila montana | reverse complement strand
CACAGGCTGGGAATGTGGCTTTTGCTTTCCTGCTTTGGCCTGCAAACACGTCTGAAGGTGCCGCAGATGCTTCAACAGGCACCTCCAACAGCACACAGCGAATCCTCGACGAATGGCAGGCATCTCCAAATTGCCAGAAGGCGGCCGTGGCACTCCTGGCAGAGACTCCAACGTCGATGGTCCGACAGCGGGCGACAAATACACAGGAAAGCCAGGCCGTACAACATATTACTCCATGCAACCTGGAATATAGAATAAATAAGTTAATATGCACCTTTTAAATCATTAATTTCAACAAATCTTTCAAATTGGCCCCTCTGGCAAACATTGTTTACGTTTTTAATAACATTTACATAAATTCAACAGCTGAGTATGTCCAGTCAGCTGTTCTCAACGCTATCGAAATCAGCCCTGATAACGTTAACAGAGGCACTGTTAATAACAGAAATAGCGCTGTAAAATGTTAAAAAATTCAAATTAGCCCGCCAAACATAATATTAAGTCTGTTAAATGTAAAAATACTTGTAAAATATTTATTTTTCGTAATTTCTCACATAATTGTCCAATGTTGTGATATGCATGTAATTTTTAAGATTGTTTTGTACATGCCAGTAATTTGTCAACTAGTCCGTTTCACATTCAGACCTTTTTTGTACCAATTCTGTCTCTTATATTGTATTGTGAACTAGATGTAAGCAATGAGAAGACAATAAAATGCGACTGCTAACTTAATCGTTAGCAGTTCGTCGTAGCGCAAGCATGCGCAGCAATTTAACATTAAAATAAATGACAGCAAATCAGCACATGTGGTGTATACATTACGATCGTTGGACAGAAGGATGACGGACCCAGCTATACGCCTTAACGGCCAACTAATTGCCTCCAAATCAAGGCAAAAGTATCTGGGCGTCCATCTGGATCGTAAACTCCACATGCAGCACCATGTCACGCAACTACGCTGCAGACTTAAAGCACTCTACAAGAAATTAGAGTGGCTCATAGGCAAAAAGAGCATGTTGTCTGTAGAGTGCAAAATCACCATTTACAAGCAACTTGTTGCACCAATATGGAGATATGCTTTGCCGATCTGGGGTGCCATGATTTCTGACACACAGCTGCGCCGAATAGAATCCACACAGAGCTGGATTCTAAGGAAAATAGTAAAGGCCTCTTGGTGGATAAGGAACCAAGACATTCGCGAAACATACGACATAGGCACAGTGGATGAGATATTCAATATCACAAGCAAAAGATTCGCCAACTCACTTGCAATCCATCCAAATGCCAATGCTCGTAAACTCATCGCAAGTCCGTATGTGCCAATTCGTCTTGAACGGCAAAGATATACCCAGCAACTACAACAACATGTTCGACCTCTCCAGCAATTATTGCAGCAATCCCAAGAGCAACAACAGCTGCCAACTCTTCTACGTTTGGAGCATGAAGAAGACGAAGCCAATACGCTCAGAAGGCAACAGGAACAGCAACAACAGGCTAGACAACAAGCACCAGTCAGGTTCAGCGAGATGAGAATAAACTCACTCAGACGGCAATATAGGGAAGGACGAATGTCGCTTGATGACCTAAAGCTGGCCATTATTGACCAGCCATTGGTAATCCAGCAACTAGTATTGCCTCGAGAGCTGGCTATAGAAATATACCGGCAGCAACAGCAACAGCAGCAACAACAACAGCAACAACATCCTGAAGAACAAGAACAGCAGCTTGAAGGACACCAGCAACAGCAAAATCAAACGCCTGATGTTGAAATAGTGCTAGCTACAGCACAGCAGCATACTGAACAACAATCAGCACGGCCACCCTCGCAACCCCAGCAAGCCCGCTTACAGCAGCAACGGCTAACTGAGGATGAACAGCAGCTTGAGCAGCGACTGGAAATACTCAGTCGGCAGCTCGAGCGTGAGATAGATGAGGCCCCTAGCAATGAGCCAATCCTGCAGCAGCGACCACCAGAGCAGCAGCAATTAAATCAGCAACAACACACAATAGCCCAACCTGAAAACAATACTAATACAAGCAACTCAGTTTGTGAAACTAAAACAAATTTTTCTTCTCCACAGAGCATAACAATAGCCCCATACAGCCCCACAAACATTGCCATAAACGCTCCCCGGCAACTGAGCCAGCACGTGTCCACACAACAGCTTCACCAGCAGCATCCAAATTGTCGCCAGCAGACTCAACAGCAACAGCGGGAGGTAGACGAGACGCAGTCAACAACACGGGCAGCTAAAAGGCAAAGAAGTCGTTCAGTAATCCATATTGAACCTAAACGACGCTCACCTGCAACTCCGGAAAATCAGCAACAGCGGCAACTTCTTACCTTACTTGGTAAAAGGCACTCGCCGGGTCCAGCCCAACACAACTGCTGGCCTCCAAAGCGCCAGAGACCCGTGCTACAGCGGCAGCAGCAGCGGCAAGTATGCTTGCGACGAACACGGCAAAGCAACTGGCAGCTGCAAATGCCCCACAGGCTGGGAATGTGGCTTTTGCTTTCCTGCTTTGGCCTGCAAACACGTCAGAAGGTGCCCCAGATGCTTGAGCAGGCACCTCCTACAGCACACAGCGAATCCTCGACGAATGGCAGGCATCTCCAAATTGCCAGAAGGCGCCCGTGGCACTCCTGGCAGAGACTCCAACGTCGATGGTCCGATAGCGGGCGGCAAATACATAGAAAAGCCAGGCCGTTCAACATATTACTCCATGCAACCTGGAATATAGAATAAATTAAGTTAATTTGCACTTTTTAAAACAATAATTTCACAAATCTTATAAATTAGCCCCTCTGGCAAACATTGTTTACGTTTTTAAATAACATTAACATAAATTCAACAGCTGAGTATGTCCAGTCAGCTGTTCTAAATGCAATCGAAATCAACCCTGATAATGTTAACAGAGGCACTGTTAATAACAGAAATAGCGCTGTAAAATGTTAAAAAATTCAAATTAGCCCGCCAAACATAATATTAAGTCTGTTAAATGTAAAAATACTTGTAAAATATTTATTTTTCGTAATTTCTCACATAATTGTCCAATGTTGTGATATGCATGTAATTTTTAAGATTGTTTTGTACATGCCAGTAATTTGTCAACTAGTCCGTTTCACATTCAGACCTTTTTTTGTACCAATTCTGTCTCTTATATTGTATTGTGAACTAGATGTAAGCAATGAGAAGACAATAAAATGCGACTGCTAACTTAATCGTTAGCAGTTCGTCGTAGCGCAAGCATGCGCAGCAATTTAAAAAACAATTTAAAAACAATTTAAAAAAAAAAAAAAAAAAAAGCAACTTAAAAACAACTTAAAAAAAGCAATTTAAAATTAAACAATTTAAAAAATCAGAATTTTTCAATTCTAACAAATAACAAAAAACACAATTTAAAAATCAGAATTTTTCAATTCTAATAACTAACTAAGTTTGCAAATATATTAGTGAAGTTATACTGTGATATTGCTAAACAGGCATAGTGGCAAGCAAATGCACTAAATATTTAAAAGGTGCTAAAGTGGGGAAAGACAAACATAACTGCACCAGAAATAGTATATAAAGTGCATAAATGCAAAAACCAACTGTGTTTAAAAGCCCGCCTAAAAGTCCGCATAACGCTTCTGAAATTACCGCAAACTCGGCTGCCCCCCCTCACCGCGCAACCGAAGAATGCAGCATAAGTGAAATAGCGAAAAGCGAACTTTCACAGTTGCAGCAACAGCTCACAAAAAATCCGCAAAAGCAGCTCAGCCGAGAACACCGACGACAGCAGTTGCTAAGGCTATGCGAAGAGGAGGAAAGGCCAATGCCCGATGTCCCAGCGCAGCAGCCGACGCTTACGCTCAAGCATAAGCCGAAGCTGAAAACAGTTCCCGCCAACTCTTCACCGCCCAGCTCGGCACCGCTGAGAATGTCTTTGACGAAGTCGTCGAAAGTTAAGGCAAGGAAAGAGAGCCAATTATCCGCCTGCAAAGAGAAAAGTTCAGAAGAGAATAACTATGTCAATGTGTTGGAGTCTGACGATGAGAGCGACATAGTAGCCAATAAAAATTATAACCAGCTGCAACAGCAGACAACTATTGCACAGGTACATAATTTCAATACAAATACAAGCATAACTAGCTCTCCCAAAGCAGCCTCTCACTGTGATCCATCGCCAAATGTATCAGCAGACGAAGTTGAACTTCATAATGCTGATGGCACAAGAGAAGCTGGTTATGTTAATAACACTGATGATCTAACAGACGATCTAGACAACGATGATGAAGATGACTGTTACCGGCCGGCCGCTGTTATTAACAGCCCAGCTGCTGACATGCTTAACAGAACAACTACTGTAGAGCTTAACAGCACAGTCACTGCTAAAAGAGGAGAAACACTTGCAAATGTAAAAACAGCTGATGCATTTGCTGCCAATAATATCAACAGTATTACCTTTGAAGAGATGGAGCCAATTCTACCAAAAATAACGCCAACAGTAGCAAAAGGACCGAAGTTTAATTGCTCTATGCTACCTACAATTTCCTTGTCTGCCAAGAAAAGTTTGAAACGTAAAGTTACGCTGCCGCAACAAAGCAAACAAAAGCGAGCACAGACTCTGGCAGAACAAGGAAACTCACGACCAGCCATGAAGATACAGGACTTCTTGAAGCCAACAGGAAGAGTAACTAAATCAACAAATAAAGCAGCTACAATCAACAAATATAAAAAAAACAATCGTAATACTAAAAATATTAACCCTTCTAGCAGTTCTAAACTCAACAACAGCAGCATGGATATTGACCTGGATAGCAGTGACATTTCATCCAATAATACAGGCTCTGATGATGACATCGTTCAGATTCAGAGCAATGTGCAAGTGGATCCAAATCAGGCCATGCTAGCCCAGCAACAACAACAGCAGCAACAACAACAACAGCAGCAACAACAGCAGCAACAACAACAACCGCAGCAGGAACAACAACAACAGCAGCAGTCAACTAAAAGCACGAAAATTCCAACAATATTTCTGCCCAGCATAAGTGACATTCAACCAATAATTGATATGCTCAATAACACAGTGGGTGCCAATAAATACACAACAAAGTGCACACAAAACGATGGAGTCCGAGTGCAATGCAGCGACGTACTAGCGTATAATGCAGCTATTGCGCTGCTCGGCGCCAATACGGAAATACAAATGCACACCCACCAAATGCGAAGCGAGCGGGGATACCGTGTTTTATTAAAAAATGTACACCACTCCACGTCATGCGAGCTAATTCGAGCAGAATTGGCAAGACATGGACACACGGTTCGATATGCTAGCGTCGTCAAACATCGATTTGAGCGACGGCCACTTAACATGTTTGAAGTCGAACTGGCACCAAACGGCGACACCAATGACAAAGTGCTGGAACTGAGAACTTTGGGAAATCAGCATATTGAAGTTGAAAGACAGCTGAAGCGAGACGAGCCTGTACAGTGCCATCGGTGCCAATCGTTTGGGCATAGCAAGAACTACTGTCGTAGACCTTTTGCATGCCTCAAATGCGGCGAACAGCACCCGACAACAACATGTACAAAAGCAAGAAACACACCAGCTAAGTGCGTCAACTGCAAGGCGGATCACATAGCCAGCTTCAAGGGATGCAGTGTGTACAAAATGGAGCGGGAAAAACTAGCAGCAAATCGTGTCCGGGCGGCAATCGACAAGCAGCAGCAACAGCAACATCAGCAGCAGCAGCAGCAACATAGGCAACTACAACGACAACAACAACATCAACAGCAGCAACAACAACAACAACATCGGCAGCTACAACAACAACATCACCAGCAGCAGCAACAGCAACAATGCCCGCAGCAACAACTCCCAGCAAATAATACTTCAGCTCCTAGTGGACCTAAGTCGACTCAGGAACGGAAGCAGCAACAGCAGCAACTTCGGCAACAACAGCAAACACAGCAGCAACAACAACAGCAGCAGCAACATCAGCAGCTGAAGCCGATAAGTAAACTGACTTATAGCCAAGTAGCCAGTGGACAAGCAAATTCGAGCCGGACTCACAACCCAGCCATGCAACACCTCAAGAAGTATCAACAACAACTACAACTGGAACAGAAACAGCAGCAACATCAACAGCAGCAACATCAGCAACACCAACAGCAGCAACAACAACAACAGCAACATCAACAGCAGCAACTACAGCCTGTACAGCAGCAGCAACTACCGAGGCAGCAGCGCCAGAGGCAGCAACAGCAACTGGAGCATCAAAAACACCAGCAACACCAACGACAGCAAAAGCAGCAACCACTTGAGCAACAGCAGAGGCAGCAGCAGCAATCGCAACAACAACAACATACCCAGCAGGCGGACACACCACTATTGGAGGCGCTGCAGCAAAACATGATAAGTATCAATGAGATGTCTAAGAAATTAGACATGCTAATAAGTCTGCTGCTCACAATGGCAGCAAACAACAATAACATCAATAAACAACAAGCACAATCAATCCCACTAACAACATCAACCCCCGATACTCTCAATAATGCAAATAAAACACATAATATTTCAAATTTAATGAGTACATTGCTTAGCACTTTTCAGCCAATAGTCAATAGCCCGATGGCAAACGCCAATGGTGAACACATGGCCACTGACATTAGCCAGTATGTCTAGAACAAACAGCACCAACAATGCCAGCACTTCTGCCACATCGACTAACCTCAATGATGGCAGAGCTACCACATTTACTACTAGCAACACGTCCACAACTACTACAACAGTCTTTACAAATACCAATAGCCCATTGGACAACATAATAAGGCCAAACGCTTCCCTGAATACAAATAATAGCAGCGACCAATATGTCAACTCTTTTAAAATTGCATATTGGAACGCTGCTGGAGTCAGAAACAAGTTAAACGAATTAGAGGTATTCATGCATCGGCACAAAGTCGACATAATGATGCTAGTTGAGCTAAGAGTAGGACCCAACGATAATAATTCAGGCTCCCCAATTTCTATAAACGGCTACCATACGTATGCTGCAACTCGACCACCCCCAAATCATAGAAGTGGGGGCGTGGCAACACTTGTAAGGCATGGAATCAAACATATTGCTCTTGAAACAATTGTTTTTGAATCCTTGCAATCAGCACCAGTAGCCGTTACCTTGGCAAAAAACGAGACCATCGTACTAGCTCCAATATATTGCCCTCCGCAATATAATTGGGGTGCAGACATGTTTGCCAAGCTCTTTCAACATTTCCAGAAATTGAGCGGGTCTGGGTTTATACTATGCGGCGACTGGAACGCCAAACATTCCTGGTGGGGTAATCAACGCGCTTGTCGACGAGGGGTAGAGCTCATGAGGAGCATACACAGCAACAAGAAGCTGAACATTCTTGCAACAGGTGGGGCTACGCACTTTCCATACTCACATAGGTGCAGGCCATCCGCCATCGACTTTGCTGTTTATAGCGGCATTATAAATGACCGACTACGAACACGCTCTACAATCGACCTTGAATCGGACCATCTTCCGATACACATAGATTTATCAATAGGCAGATTCGCTTTACAAGAAAATAAAACAAAGAGACTGCTTCCTATACAAGCAAACGTAAAAAAATTTCAAAAACACTTAGATTCACATATACGTCTAAACACAGAAATAATATCGGGACCCGATATTGAAGACGCAATCGACATTTTAAACAAAAACATATATAATGCATCCTTAGCAGCAACACCCCCACCTCGTCGACAGCAACAGCAACATAGACATAATACAAACACAAATCGCATGAACCATGGCCGTTTTAAACTAACTAATGAAGCAATTAGGCTATTAGCAATAAAACGGCAATGCAAGAGAGAACATATGGTTCTGCGAACACCTCTAACGAGAAGCCGACTTAGCCAGGCCCAAAATAGACTAAAAAAATCGCTTCTTTTGGCCAAGAGGAAGCAAATAAACAAAATGTTTGAACAGATAGACGCTACAGATCGCTACAAGATGCAAAAACTCTGGCGCATCACCAACAACATCAAACGCCAACCTGAGCCAAACTGGCCACTAAAAATACAAGCGACAAACAACAACAATAGTAGCACCAATAGGGCATTATGGACCAAAACTAGTAGTGAGAAGGCTGAGGCATTTGCTACATACCTGGAGCAACGATTCAGTCCTATTTTCTCTAATACGGCTGAATACAGACTCCAGGTGACAAATGAGATTAATAATAGACAGAAAGCCAAAGACAGCGACAGTAGTGCTGGCGCTGCTGGTGCTATAACGTTTCGCCCAATTACGTACATCGAGGTTACAAAAGAGATTGACGGCTTAACGATAAAAAAAGCTGCAGGCATTGACAATATTGATAATAGAGTCATCAAAGCACTACCCAAGAAGGCAATTCTCTATTTACTCATGATATACAACTGCATATTGAGACATGGGCATTTCCCGCGACAGTGGAAATGTGCTGCCATTAAAACTATATTAAAACCCGGAAAATCGACCGAAAATGTAGCCTCTTATCGACCAATCAGCCTCCTGGCAGGATTTTCCAAAATTTTTGAAAGATTGCTCATGCATAGGCTTTATGAATGCAACGAGTTTGCAAATGCAGTGCCAACACATCAATTTGGCTTCCGCAAAGACCATGGCACTGAGCAGCAACTAGCCCGTGTAACTCAGTTCATCTTGAGTGCATATGAGAAGAAGCAGTTCTGCTCAGCTGTCTACGTCGATATATGCGAAGCATTTGATCGAGTATGGCACGACGGATTGCTCTTGAAGCTAGGCAAGCTGTTGCCTAATGTCCTTTACAACGTCCTCAAGAGCTATCTAACGGATCGCACGTTCATTGTGCATTGCAGTGAGGGAGTAAAATCGAGAATTGGCAAAGTAAGCGCTGGAGTGCCACAGGGCAGCGTACTTGGGCCAATTCTTTATATAATATACACGTCAGATATGCCACTACCACACATAACAACAGCAACACCTTCAGCGACTCTCCCAGAAACCCCATATAATTGTAGTATGCTACTGTCAACGTTTGCGGACGACACAGTGATAATGAGCTCTGCTGACAGAATACATAATGCATTCTATTCAAACCGGTTCTACCTAAACAGATTCGCTAATTGGGCCAACCGTTGGTGCATTAAAATAAATGACAGCAAATCAGCACATGTGGTGTATACATTACGATCGTTGGACAGAAGGATGACGGACCCAGCTTTACGCCTTAACGGCCAACTAATTGCCCCCAAAGCAAGGCAAAAGTATCTGGGCGTCCATCTGGATCGCAAACTCCACATGCAGCACCATGTCACGCAACTACGCTGCAGACTTAAAGCACTCTACAAGAAATTAGAGTGGCTCATAGGCAAAAAGAGCATGTTGTCTGTAGAGTGCAAAATCACCATTTACAAGCAACTTGTTGCACCAATATGGAGATATGCTTTGCCGATCTGGGGTGCCATGATTTCTGACACACAGCTGCGCCGAATAGAATCCACACAGAGCTGGATTCTAAGGAAAATAGTAAAGGCCTCTTGGTGGATAAGGAACCAAGACATTCGCGAAACATACGACATAGGCACAGTGGATGAGATATTCAATATCACAAGCAAAAGATTCGCCAACTCACTTGCAATCCATCCAAATGCCAATGCTCGTAAACTCATCGCAAGTCCGTATGTGCCAATTCGTCTTGAACGGCAAAGATATACCCAGCAACTACAACAACATGTTCGACCTCTCCAGCAATTATTGCAGCAATCCCAAGAGCAACAACAGCTGCCAACTCTTCTACGTTTGGAGCATGAAGAAGACGAAGCCAATACGCTCAGAAGGCAACAGGAACAGCAACAACAGGCTAGACAACAAGCACCAGTCAGGTTCAGCGAGATGAGAATAAACTCACTCAGACGGCAATATAGGGAAGGACGAATGTCGCTTGATGACCTAAAGCTGGCCATTATTGACCAGCCATTGGTAATCCAGCAACTAGTATTGCCTCGAGAGCTGGCTATAGAAATATACCGGCAGCAACAGCAACAGCAGCAACAACAACAGCAACAACATCCTGAAGAACAAGAACAGCAGCTTGAAGGACACCAGCAACAGCAAAATCAAACGCCTGATGTTGAAATAGTGCTAGCTACAGCACAGCAGCATACTGAACAACAATCAGCACGGCCACCCTCGCAACCCCAGCAAGCCCGCTTACAGCAGCAACGGCTAACTGAGGATGAACAGCAGCTTGAGCAGCGACTGGAAATACTCAGTCGGCAGCTCGAGCGTGAGATAGATGAGGCCCCTAGCAATGAGCCAATCCTGCAGCAGCGACCACCAGAGCAGCAGCAATTAAATCAGCAACAACACACAATAGCCCAACCTGAAAACAATACTAATACAAGCAACTCAGTTTGTGAAACTAAAACAAATTTTTCTTCTCCACAGAGCATAACAATAGCCCCATACAGCCCCACAAACATTGCCATAAACGCTCCCCGGCAACTGAGCCAGCACGTGTCCACACAACAGCTTCACCAGCAGCATCCAAATTGTCGCCAGCAGACTCAACAGCAACAGCGGGAGGTAGACGAGACGCAGTCAACAACACGGGCAGCTAAAAGGCAAAGAAGTCGTTCAGTAATCCATATTGAACCTAAACGACGCTCACCTGCAACTCCGGAAAATCAGCAACAGCGGCAACTTCTTACCTTACTTGGTAAAAGGCACTCGCCGGGTCCAGCCCAACACAACTGCTGGCCTCCAAAGCGCCAGAGACCCGTGCTACAGCGGCAGCAGCAGCGGCAAGTATGCTTGCGACGAACACGGCAAAGCAACTGGCAGCTGCAAATGCCCCACAGGCTGGGAATGTGGCTTTTGCTTTCCTGCTTTGGCCTGCAAACACGTCAGAAGGTGCCCCAGATGCTTGAGCAGGCACCTCCTACAGCACACAGCGAATCCTCGACGAATGGCAGGCATCTCCAAATTGCCAGAAGGCGCCCGTGGCACTCCTGGCAGAGACTCCAACGTCGATGGTCCGATAGCGGGCGGCAAATACATAGAAAAGCCAGGCCGTTCAACATATTACTCCATGCAACCTGGAATATAGAATAAATTAAGTTAATTTGCACTTTTTAAAACAATAATTTCACAAATCTTATAAATTAGCCCCTCTGGCAAACATTGTTTACGTTTTTAAATAACATTAACATAAATTCAACAGCTGAGTATGTCCAGTCAGCTGTTCTAAATGCAATCGAAATCAACCCTGATAATGTTAACAGAGGCACTGTTAATAACAGAAATAGCGCTGTAAAATGTTAAAAAATTCAAATTAGCCCGCCAAACATAATATTAAGTCTGTTAAATGTAAAAATACTTGTAAAATATTTATTTTTCGTAATTTCTCACATAATTGTCCAATGTTGTGATATGCATGTAATTTTTAAGATTGTTTTGTACATGCCAGTAATTTGTCAACTAGTCCGTTTCACATTCAGACCTTTTTTTGTACCAATTCTGTCTCTTATATTGTATTGTGAACTAGATGTAAGCAATGAGAAGACAATAAAATGCGACTGCTAACTTAATCGTTAGCAGTTCGTCGTAGCGCAAGCATGCGCAGCAATTTAAAATGGGCGTCCATCTGGATCGTAAACTCCACATGCAGCACCATGTCACGCAACTACGCTGCAGACTTAGAGCACTCTACAAGAAATTAGAATGGCTCATAGGCAAAAAGAGCATGTTGTCTGTAGACTGCAAAATCACCATCTACAAGCAACTTGTTGCACCAATATGGAGATATGCTTTGCCGATTTGGGGTGCCATGATTTCCGACACACAGCTGCGCCGAATAGAATCCACACAAAATTGGATTCTAAGGAAAATAGTAAAGGCCTCTTGGTGGATAAGGAACCAAGACATTCGCGAAACATACGACATAGGCACAGTGGATGAGATATTCAATATCACAAGTAAAAGATTTGCCAATTCACTTGTTATCCATCCAAATGCCAATGCTCGTAAACTCATCGCAAGTCCGTATGTGCCCATTCGTCTCGAACGGCAAAGATATAACCAGCAACTCCAACAACACGTTCGCCCACTACAGCAATTATTGCAGCAATCCCAAGAGCAACAACAGCTGCCAACTCTTCTACGCATGGAACAAGAAGAAGACGAAGCCAATACGCTCAGAAGGCAACAGGAACAGCAACAACAGGCTAGACAACAAGCACCAGTCAGATTCAGTGAGATGAGAATAAACTCACTCAGACGGCAATATAGGGAAGGACGAATGTCGCTTGAGGACCTAAAGCTTGCTATTAGGGACCAGCCATTGATAATCCAGCAACTAGTATTGCCTCGTGAGCTGGCTATAGAAATATACCGGCAGCAACAGCAACAGCAGCAACAACATCCTGAAGAGCAGGAGCAGCAGCTAGAAGTACACCAGCAACAGCAAAATCAAACACCTGATGTTGAAATAGTGCTAGCTACAGCACTGCAGCACACAGAACAACAATCAGAACGGTCACTCTCGCAAACCCAGCACGCCCACTTGCAGCAACAGCGGCTAACTGAGGACGAACGGCAGCTTGAGCAGCGACTGGAAATAATCAGTCGCCAACTCGAGCGTGATATTGATGAGGCTTCTAATAATGAGCCAAGTCAGCAGCAGCGACCACCAGAGCAGCAGCAACAAAAACAGTTACAACATACAATAACTTCAACTGAAACAAACACTACAAATAATAATACATGCAATACAGATTGTGCCACTAAAACCAATTCTTATATTCCACAGAGCATATTAGTCCCACACAGTCGTACAGGCAGCGACACAGATGCTTCTCGGCACCATAGTCAGCAGGTGGCTACACAACAGCTTCACCAACAGCATCCAAATAGTCGCCAGCAGCAACAGCGGGAGGTAGTTGAGGCACTCAGCAGCAACAACACGCAGTCACCACCACGGGCAGCTAAAAGGCAAAGAAGTGGTTCAGTATCCTATATTGAACCTAAAAGACGCTTACCTGCAGCCTATGAAAATCAGCAACAGCGGCAACTTCTTACCTTACTAGGTAAAAGGCACTCCACGGGTGCAGCTCAACACAACCGCTGGCCTCCAAAGCGCCAGAGACTGGTGCAACAGCGGCAGCAGCAGCGTCTAGTGTGCCTGAGACGAACGCGGCCAGGCATATGGCAGCTGCAAATGCCCCACAGGCTGGGAGTATGGCTTCTACTCTCTTGCTTTGGCCTGCAAACACGTCTGAAGGTGCCGCAGATGCTTCAACAGGCACCTCCAACAGCACACAGCGAATCCTCGACGAATGGCAGGCATCTCCAAATTGCCAGAAGGCGGCCGTGGCACTCCTGGCAGAGACTCCAACGTCGATGGTCCGACAGCGGGCGACAAATACACAGGAAAGCCAGGCCGTACAACATATTACTCCATGCAACCTGGAATATAGAATAAATAAGTTAATATGCACCTTTTAAATCATTAATTTCAACAAATCTTTCAAATTGGCCCCTCTGGCAAACATTGTTTACGTTTTTAATAACATTTACATAAATTCAACAGCTGAGTATGTCCAGTCAGCTGTTCTCAACGCTATCGAAATCAGCCCTGATAACGTTAACAGAGGCACTGTTAATAACAGAAATAGCGCTGTAAAATGTTAAAAAATTCAAATTAGCCCGCCAAACATAATATTAAGTCTGTTAAATGTAAAAATACTTGTAAAATATTTATTTTTCGTAATTTCTCACATAATTGTCCAATGTTGTGATATGCATGTAATTTTTAAGATTGTTTTGTACATGCCAGTAATTTGTCAACTAGTCCGTTTCACATTCAGACCTTTTTTGTACCAATTCTGTCTCTTATATTGTATTGTGAACTAGATGTAAGCAATGAGAAGACAATAAAATGCGACTGCTAACTTAATCGTTAGCAGTTCGTCGTAGCGCAAGCATGCGCAGCAATTCAAAAAATTCATTTTCTATTGAGACAAAAAACATCAATTAAAACAAAAGGAAATGAAAATCACATTAAATCATGCCAATAAAATGTTTATTATTAATAAATTTTCTAAAAATAATGTATGAAATATTTGGCAAAACTCATACATGCTAGAAATAATAATAATAATAATAATAAAATTAAAAATTAATAATTAAATTATAGTTAATTATAATTTAGCCAATACACACACATACACACACTATATCATACAATGTACATACGTACAAACACACACACACTATATTATAAAACACAAAATTAATTCTATTTAAAAAGTTGTCATTTAGTAATTAAGCTAAATTTTGTAACACATTTGTTATCTCAAATAAGTATATATATTTAAGGAGAAATATTTGTTAATCCAAAAACAAAAACAGAGAGAAAGAGAATATGAATGTATATCAATAAACTTTCTGGAATGGGTTGCTTGAGTCTGGATGTACGGATCTGAGATGGATTACAGGTGTCCGGATTGTTGGGTCTATGGTCGTGTTTGTAGTTAGAGTTAGATATAATGGATGTTTTGGTGTCTTGCGTGAGACCAGTGTGTGTGATAGGGAGCATGGTTCTATGAGATTAGTTAGAATTAAAATTGAGTGGGCGCCAATAAAGCCGCCCCACTACGACTCGCTTGCTCCTGCACTCACACACACGCTCACCCTTGTACCATACACCCATACGGTCGATTATATCTCGCTCTCACTCACTTCCACACATATACACGCCCTCTCATCTAGCTAGCTCGCTCACGCTAGCAGGCCGATGGGCGGGAGTGCCCAATTTGTCCGTCCCGTTTCCCATCTCGTCCCATCCACGACCCAGCCTCCCACTCAACATTTGTCAACCAGAAAAAAAAAGCAGCATCAATGCAGGGAGTTCTTCGCCATGGCGATAACTCAACACTGCCCGCTGCATCCTCAACCGGTTCCAATTGATTTGTTTTACAAATTGATCAATTAATTGGATGCGGATTCATATGGCCCGGTCCCATTGGCCTATCAACAGTCCATGTCCCATCTATAAAATTATTATACTCACCTCATCGAATTGAAAATTAATAATTACCTGCATTTCTCAATGCAAAACATAATTTATCCAAACAATATAGGTTGCTCAACAGATTGCTATGTGTGCGCGTGTGACCGGCGAGTTTACGTAATTTGTGCATTTTTAAATGCTCAAAACAAATGTAAACAAGCTCAAACACACACACGCTCGCTCGCTCGCATATGCATACAAAATTCCATGTTGCTCGACCATATGCTGGTGCATAATGCGCTCGCTTGCTGGCTTGCACACACACACACGCCGTCAACAACGCTGCCCGGCTGATCGCAATCCTGGCAGCAGCAACAGCAGCAACAACAACAACAACAACTTTGCCCAACCCATCATCTTGGCAACATATAGCCAACACTCTGGCGAGATTGGGTGGGTTCGGGCAAACTGACTGATCGATCCAACATCAACCACAACAACAACAACAACATCATTGGGTACATTTTGCTCCACTCCTGTGGTGGCAATATATATACCCAAGTGCCGTCAACAACAACAACAACAATAGCAACACAAAATCATTAATCTAATCATATAGGATTAACAAATTTTTCTAAAAACTTTTTTGACAAAAATAATTAAACTTACCAAATCAATTTTTGCCACTAATCATTTAGTTATACACCTGAAAACAAAAAACAATAATTAATTAATAATTTGCCAAAAATATATCAATATTAAATACATACATATATGTATATATTGTTCAGCAAGCAAATAACATGCATGCATGCATGTATGCTGACATGCACGCATGTACACATGCACGCATGCAAAACTAGCATACATGCACGCATGCAAGCATAATTATTCATACACATATTGCTACTATTTTAGCCATCACAAATCTATTCAAAACAATTAAAAATATTCAATCATCCATCAATCTAACTCTGCATTCAATAAAAATAGCTAATATTGCCAATCGGCTTTAATTGATAGGCAGCCGGTGCTAGAATATATTTGATTAATTCTATCAAATATAAAAAGAGAGAAGGCACTAGGCGACAAATCACATCCAGTTAGCTATCAAAAAAAAAAAAAAAGCTGTATTAGTCTGATGTTGGGTTAAGATCATCAAGATGGGGTGAATCTTTTTTCCCAAAAAAAATGGGAGATACAAAAATCCTTGTATTGGGAAAACACATTTATTACAGACACCCAATTTTACACAGGATAGCAAATACCAATAGATTGGCATGCTCGTCCGATGTTGTGCACTTGTGGAGTGGCCCAGTGCTGCGTGACTCTGCTTAAAACAATTGTCTCAACAGCAAGCACGCACACTTATAAACGGGAACACACACACACTTCGTGTCGCTGCTCATGTCCAATCCCAGAAGTTGGTAACATTTGCCAAATCTATAGAAAAACAAAAAATCAATCATAAATGGAAAAAATATACTCCTCACCTTGATTCGCTTCAAAATCAATTCAAAACAGACTAATAAGTTAAATATTCAATAAATTAAATTCTCTCATCAAATTTTCTTTTTGCACGGCCCTTGTCAATTAATGCTGGCTTATGGCATATACATATAAATGCCGATGCCGCACAAACTTAAATTGTACGTATCTTTTAATATATAAAAATAAATAACTAATTCTAATCATTTTGGCCTACAACTTGTACATATAAAAAAAAAATAATAAGAGACAAATACTAATCATAAGAAAAACGAATACATCTATCATACAAGTGCATTTATATTGTACAATTTAAATAATAAATTATATATATTTGTAATTGTAAAATTAATCTAAACACAAACTACACATACATGTTAAACACACACACACTAATCATACACATACAACATTTTTTATCATATGTAAGCTGAAAATTTAAGAATAATGTTTTTTATAAATATATACATACGTATATCAATAAAATTTCTGGGATGGTTAGTCGAAGTTTGATGGAACGGAGTGTAATCGAGTCGGTTACATGCGCAACGCTGCCATAACAGATGTGAGTGAGATCATGGGAGTGTGTGCAGCGATTGGTTGGAGCAGGTAGCGAAGTATGCTGCTAGCAGGCACCCATCACAATGCTGCCTCGCCATACCTCGCCGCCCCCCCTCCGTCCACATTGCGAGCACTCTCACTCTCTCTCTCTCTGTCTGTTGGCGATGCGGGTGCTCGGCGTCCCAAGCATGTGCCGCCTCTCAGTTCGTCCCATCCGACCCGGCTTCCCATTCGATTCTCGAACCAGAAAAAAGATTTGAATGCCATGGTCTGCTGGCATTCGAATTTCCTACCTACATGCACCGAAACTCGGCTCTGCAATAACAACATTAGAACCCAAATCGTGTTGTTGTTGTTTCTACGCGCTGCCTTGTAGGAACGACAGAGTAACTCGCACAAACACAGTGGCATCATGCTTCAACTTTTAAGCGATCGAAACAGACGACAAAAGAAAATTTGTTGTTGCTTCCTATGGAGACCAACATAATCTACCTTACCGCCGCATACAGCTTAACACAAGTAAATTATACGAAAATAAATCCGTAAGTATTTACAAAATCTATCACGCAGAAAGCCCAATAATAGCAAATTTTAGAGATTTATAAATATTGATAGTTATAAAATTGAATGCGGCAATGTTCTTGCGTTGACCGACTACTTACGCCATAATTTTTGTTTGCTCTAATTTATTAAATAATAATATTAATGGTAAACAAAAATTTTGTTGTGTGTATATCAAACAGCAAAAGTTTGGCTACGTAGCCACTTATTTTATCTTTAATAATAAATAATGGGTGCGATGCAGAAATTTTAAAAAATTCACAATTTACAAATTCTAAATATTCACTTAACACTATCTAGATGAACTTTAAACTATTGCTGACTTAAACTAATCATGTAAGCTGCTAATCTTCATCGCTCGTTTAATATATTTAAATCAACCAAAAAGGAATAAGACAAGCTTTAAACTGTTGCCCGAAATATTGTATTGTGTTGTATTCACGTACGCACCTAATCTCTCAACCTCTCGTATATTCTTTTTATACCCTGAACCCATTAAAAATGGGTAAACAGGGTGTATTGTATTTGTGCAAATGTATGTAACAGGCAGAAGGAAGCACCTCCGACCCCATAAGGTATATATATTCTTGATCACCATCAATAGCCGAGTCGATACAGCCATGTCTGTCTGTCTGCCTGCCCGTCTGTCCGTATGGATATAAAAGCTAGAGACTTGAAAGCTGTATGTCCTCCTAGTCCCCGCGCAGATCGAGTTTGTTTCCGATATTTGATAACTTGACCCGTTTCCCAGCAATCGATAAAAATCGATATCGAAATCCTGTTTTTTGAGCAAATTGGGTAAATAATAAGAGCTATAGTCACCAAACTTGATAGGTTGCTTCTAGAATAGTATTTATATATATCAGTATCTTTCATTTTATACCTATCGCCATCTCCCCGCTACCACCGAAAAGCTATAAATCAAGTAAATTACCCAACTTGTATTGCCCCTCATTAAGCCACACAGCGCGAGCTGCATTTGATGTCGAAAGAAGAGGGTTCAGGGTATCCCTTAGTCGGAAGCTCCCGACTAGAACCTCTTACTTGTTGTTTTTTATATAGTACGAATGGACTTTGCCAATAAATAAATAAGAGAGCGATTAAAATTATCAGCGCTATATATTTAAGCTTGTTCGGTGCTCTATCGGTTGTTGGGCTCGGCTTTTCGCTCAATCGAAATAACGAAACAAAGCTAAAAATAATGTTGATTATATTGCTGGAAACTGCATTACTATTGGTAGCAGTATGGCTACTCCTTAAGCATATTAATCGAAAATACTTTATACTGTCCCTAGTGAAGCGTATACATACACAGGATGGTAGTCCTCTAGAAAGCAAGGTATCTGTGTTGCCCGGCAAAACAAGATTCGGTAATAATTTTGATATACTGAGGATGACGCCGTGTAAGTATGGTCTATGGTACGAGACAATTGGTTATAATTAAAATATTTTCCACTTAGCGATGGTGTTTCAATTTGTCCGGGATGCTTATGACAAGGCCGACGGGCGCAGTTATATTTGGTATTTTTTATTTGCGCCGATGTATAATGTAGTATGCGCTGAGGATACCGAGGAAATATTCCAGAGCACACAGTTGATAACAAAAAACGTTGTGTATGAGCTGCTTAGGCCCTTTTTGGGTGACGGTTTACTTATAAGTACAGGTAAGAATTGTGCCAATTTAAAAATTAACTACTTTAGGTTCATCCGGTTTATTTTTTTTAGATCAAAAGTGGCACTTTAGGCGAAAGATGTTGACACCGGCTTTCCATTTCAACGTGCTGCAACAGTTTTTAAATATTTTCAAGTATGAACATATCTTTCTTTAAGGTATACCACTAGGTTATGTCTAAGTGCTTGAATCTTTCAGAGAAGAGAGCCATAAACTAATCGACGTGTTACTTCAAAATGTGGACGACGAATTGAATCTGCATCAGGTTATTCCACAGTTCACACTGAACAATGTTTGCGGTAAGATTTAGATTTAGAAACATTTGCCCTTAAGAAGTTGCACAAATTTAGCAATAGGCAGAGCGAGGCACATATCCACAACTGATGAGTGTTCAGTAAAACAAACGAAAATCTTTCTATTCTATAAGGTTCTTTAATTATACACTTTTTCAACAACATCCTTTCAACATCAGACTACTATGTAGTATAGCAGCCATAAGAACGTTCGGCTGGAAAGTAGATTCTTGGATAAAACTTTGAAGCTAATCAAGATTTCTTCTTCAAAGTAAGCATTTATTAGTTTCACTGTGCCCCTTAAAAATATGCAAAATCTTATCAACAGCATACCTTCATTTATTATAGTTACCATAGGAACGATCAGCCGTAAATTAAGTTGTTTTAAAGAACATCGTGTACCACTATATCATATAACTGCTATAGAAGCATTCGGTTGAAAAGTAGTTTTTTGTATAACAATTTTTAAGCTTATCAAATTGTAAACCAAGCTCAGCACGAGCTGCACTTGGTGGTTCACGGTATCCCTTAGCCGGGAATCCCCGACTAGAGCCTATTACTTGTTTTATTTGTCTCATTTAAAAGATATGGGTCTTTAGTTTTTTTTTTTATAATTTACCCACTCTTTTTTTTATCCAGAAACTGCTCTGGGTGTGAAACTTGATGATATGACGGAAGGCTCCCAATATCGTGAAGCCATACACGCATTGGAGATTGTCATGGTAGAACGCGTTTGCAATCCATTGATGTATTTTTGGCCATACTTTTACATTTGCGGCAGTTATAAAGAGCATGTAAGGAATCTAAAAATAGCGCATGACTTTTCCAGCCGCATCATTGAACGAAAACGAGCGCAAAACAAACGGCAAACCGTACTTGATAGCGAAAATGGGCGGAAACAGCGCTATGCGATGCTGGACACACTACTGGAAGCGGAAAATGAGGGTCTTATCAATCATCAGGGCATTTGTGATGAGGTCAACACCTTCATGTTCGAGGGATACGACACAACGTCCACTTGTTTAATTTTTACCCTGCTTATGTTAGCCTTGCATGAAAATATTCAAGATCGTTGTTTCGAGGAGCTGCAGGACTTATTCGTAAACAATATGGAACTTACCGTCTTTAATTATAACGAGCTTGTATACTTGGAATGTGTTATTAGGGAGTCTTTACGTCTTTTTCCTCCAGTTCCTTTCCTAGGACGCGTGTGCACAGAGGAGTGTGCCATAAATGGCTTGATTATGCCAAAGAACACCCAAATTAATGTACATGTTTATGATATTATGAGAGATCCGCGCTATTTTTCGAATCCTTCGAAATTTCAACCAGAACGTTTCCTACAAGAAAACACTTTGGATCGTCATCCTTTTTCATTTATTCCTTTTAGTGCTGGACAACGCAATTGCATCGGGCAAAAGTTTGCCATTTTAGAGATAAAAGTTCTGCTAGTCTCCATATTGCGAAACTTTAAACTGTTACCTATGACCCGACTAGAGGACATTATTTTTGAATACGGTATCGTGCTACGTTCACAAAAAAAGGTGAGCATCAAATTGACGAGACGTCGGGACTAAAATTTAACAATTACAACTTAGTGATGGTGCTGTCATAGCCTCTACCTGCGATGGGAATCACGAATGTATAGTATACACTTCTCGGACGTAGACTTTCATGATGCATAGTAAAAAAGACTGAACCAATGTAAAAATATTTCAAAATTAAATAAAATTATCGGTCTCTTTTCTGCATTTGTCGCTGGCGGTCGCACTCTGCTCTTCTATTTTCTATGTTATATTTTTGGACATTGTCTTCAGCGGTGTCTGCAACGGTAGTGCGGAAATAATAATACCAACATAAAAAGCCATTGTCGATAGTGTTTACTTGCTCACTAGGCAAGACAATAGCCCTGCGCGCAGTCGCTGACGTGATGCAATAAAACGTTGTGTAGTGCATGGTCGCTTGGGCTCTTATCAGTAATTTCATGTTTTGTTTTGGTTGTGCCAGCAAATGAAAACTAGAAACAACAGTGGCAAGTGGTTTTAAAAGTATTGCAATTGCCCAGCAATCATAAGAAAATTATAGTTAATGGTTTTAAAATGGACTTCTCACTCGCAGCCAAGGAACTGGCTAAGTCAGTATGAGAAGAATCGCTCGGTTCTCACCTGCTGAGTTACGAACCCATATCTTAAGTGATAGAGCATTAAAGTTAAATGATGCTTAGAGTATATCAAGTTACAACGACTTGCCTCAGCCTGATAGTAGTTGGGCAGTAACAACAAGCACCACTACTAATGCTACTAGCATTATCACGCTATCAAAGCACAGTAGTGGACCTATATTATGTATAAACATCTGCCGGTAGTGTCTCCAGTCTCATGTCTGTTCAAATGAAACAGATAGGAAAAAAAAAGGCATCCAAAAATGTAAAACACTCCTTAAATGTATTCGAAAAAAGATTTTTAACGCCGATCGGATGGTTTAAAAAAGTTTTTTTTTTGCGATTTTTGCACAGTTACGTGTGGACCTTCCCGAGACCTCGCCTTAGCGTGCATCCCCATCAAGCATCAAGTATCTTTAATTTTAAGGCTGAAATATATGTTAATATTCTTTTATTACTGCTTATTAGTTTCTTTGGATCGCCAAATCCTGTGCTGCCAGTTTGTCAAGTGTAAGAGAGAAATTACCGTCAACATTGGTTTTTTTTCATACAAAGCTCAAAGCGAGCGTACAAATTACTGATAGTGTGACGTCACAACTCAAAGAGACCAAAATTCTGGGCATTCGCAAAAAATGTACCACATACAATTACGGTTGTCAAATGTAGTGGAAACGTACTAAATGTGGTGCTTTAATTTTAAAATTGCCCACTGGACTTTTTTGTGGCATATGCTTTATCAATATTTCTTAATATATTGGACGAGTAGCCTCATATGCTGTTCTTGGACTGTCATCGCAGATTACGCAGTCGTTTACGCCTAACTGCAGAATCTGGCTTGTTTTAACTTAAGACTAAACACGCTATAACAATTCTTTGTTTATTCTATTTTCTGCAATGTGGCATCCCTGCTTACAGGCGGTAACACACGAAATTACTCGCTGGCATGACACGCCCTTGGACAATTTCACCATGGCTCGCAAATTTTATATAATTTCACCACGTTATTACTATTAAGTTTAAGCGAAGTAATATATTATTTCGTGCACTCAAAGCGAGCACTTCATATTCTGAAATTATGTATCAGGCGTTGTATACGGTATAAGACTTATATTTGTATTCATAATCGCTATGTTCAGAGGTCTTAAAGGGCACTTAAAATTCGAGTAAATTAGTATTAACTATCAACGACCAACAGCGCAACTTGCGCAGATAGTGTTCCTTCTCCGCCATTTGGAAATTAAATTAAATTTGAAGTTATATTTTCTGCAATGTGGCATCCCTGCTTACAGGCGGTAAGACACGAAATTACTCGCTGGCATGACACTACCTTGGACAATTTCACCATGGCTCTCAAAACTTCATTTTATATAATTTCACCACGTTATTACTATAAAGTTTAAGCGAAGTAATATGTTATTTCGTGCACTCATAGCGAGCACGTCATATTTTGAAATTATGTATCAGGCGTTGTATACGGTATAAAACTGTTTTGTAAAAAAAATTGTATTCATAATCGCTATGTTCAGAGGTCTTAAAGGGCACTTAAAACTCGAGTAAATCAGTATTAACTATTAACGGCCAACAGCGCAACTTGCGCAGATGGTGTTCCTTCTTCCGCCATTAGGAAATTAAATTAAATTTTAAGTAACTTCTATTTATATATATATGCGAGGTCTCATTCTGCCAGTTACATACATTTATATATTTTATTATTTATTTATATACTCCGAATTGAGTTTGATGGTTTCCCTAATATACTGCCATTAAATATACCCAATCCATGTGAAGTCCAAACACTGTTAGTTATAACAATAAAATATTTTGTGAACGGAATGTGCACCGGCAAAGCATTTAAGATTGTGTATGTGTGTATTTGTATATCGACGTGTGTTACAGCATGAACCTAACTATCGATAGCACTTTAAAATACAGCTCATTCAATTAAAACGAGAAATATCGATACATACGATATTTTTATAAATCGCAGACATCCCTGCTTGTGTTTTATAAAACTAAAACAAAAAGTTTTGATTAACTTAAGTCGGTCTTGTTCTTTGTGGGCTATCAGGCGGTTACGTTACGAAAAAAAACTAACTGTGTGAGATTTGCCTCATAACATAAATCGTTGAACTACGCGGCAAATACCGCCGAGTTACGCTGCTTGTGGTTAAGGTGTGTGCGATTTTTTTTCATTCATTTGTGGAGTGCGTTTTCAATAAAATGGGAAAGCGAAACAAAAAAGTGACGTAAAAATCAATAATTAGAGCTCCTACAAAATACAAGTAAGGTAGGCAGTAGCAACACAACAAAAATCAACCAAATCAAGTACATTCATACATGCATATGTGTATACAGAACATGTATAGTTCCATACATATGTATGTATGAATATGTGTGAGTAGCGAAAAAATCATCAACAAAAGCATATATATGTATGTTTAAGGGAAGGTTCACACTGCGTGTGCACATATATACATATGTACGAATTCTGGTGAATATGGCAATTAAATTTGAGTTAGTTTGCCATCGAAAACATAATTATGTGTAAAATATATATAAGCAATGTGTGTCTTTTTTAGAGAATTTTTGTTCGTGCTCTTAGTATTTGCTCTCATTGTTTATTAACATTGTTTCTTGTACACAGTAGTTGAACAGTTAGTATGCGACAGTGTAGAAATGAAAGCGTCAGTAATTTTATTAAATAGTGGCCTGAATGCGGCATTTAGTTTACAATATTTGAATATTTTTTGAGTACTGAACATTCAGGGAACGTTTATTTATAAAATATGAGTTTTAAACAGTATTAAGAGAATGTCAATAACTTTTAAAGTTTTTATCAACAGTAGGTAGTGCAAATGTAACAGTTTACATACTATGAGTCGGACGCTAGGACCCAAACCTAGATGTGTACATATGTATATAAGTGTGCCCATATCCCTCTACTTACTTGCGTCGACGTAAAATTTTATAAGTAAAGACTTTCGTATAATGGTGCTGTTGCTCAGCTATTTTCTAGCTAAATTCGGCTAGTTGAAATTTAAACGAAAATAACATTTTTTTGTTTTTAAATGAAAAGTATTTCTGAACAATAATCTAATTCAGCTATTCTAACCCATTCTTAAAAGTGGATCCAGCTACCGATTTTGAAGCGGCAGTTGGCAGCACCGAATGGAGCTGTTCTCAGTGTGTCGTCTTTCCACGTGAGAATGTGAGAGGCAATAACCTACTCTCTCGTGCTACCCTTTAGATTTTGCGCTATGCTTTTTACACATTGAAGTAACGTATGAATGCATGTACATATGTATGTACATATGTGTATATAAGTGTGTGCATATGTACACGCTGCATTCAATTGTCATGTTATTCAATTTGATAAAAACCCTAAAGAAGTTTAACAAAGTGTTACTAAGTGAAAGGTTTTAATAAGTACATACATATGTGTATGCATTTAAAGCACCGTGAATATTACAAACAATTAATGTAATCACAGAAGAGCAATCATTTATATATACAATTTATGCACCATTAAAAAATATAAATAGCCTAGATACAGAAATGTACTTGAGTTTGCCTTATAAAAGATACACACATATTTTTATTTTCAAACATTTTAATATTTTGTACTTCGTTTTAGATTCACATATATTTCCGTAAATTTATAATGAGTAGAATTTAAACAATTGTGCCTTACACATGACCAAGTAAAAAGATGAGTTCAAATATAGTATATTCATGCTAGAAACAAAACAAATAAATAAATTAATAGGAAACGAACATGTCAAGAGTGGATTATTTCCTCTCTAATATTGCAGTTTAACAAGACAAAAAAATAATAAAGCTATAACAAATTATAGAGAATCGATTAAAGTACGAGAAATTAAAATTGGAAAAAAAATCATGCTTAACAGCGTCAATAACAATTTTGTGCAGCATGTAAGTAGACACAAAACTTTTACGTAACTCTTACTACGTTTATGCTATTCTTATTTTACAAAATCGTTTCATTGATAAAGCATCATCACTTCGACCTGAATACATGGAAAAATTTAGTGAATTTAAAGGTTCTAATTTTCGGACTAATAAAGCCTAATCAGAGGCTATATAAATATAATACAAAAAACATAATCATTGCAAATTTCCTAGCATAAACGTAGTAAACATATGTACAAACGTAATATGTATTTATATAATTTTGGAATGGCAATGTTGCATGCACATGTAACTTTAAAATTGTATTGTTATGTGAGCTATGTATGTGTAATTTGATAATATTTTATTTCGCATCTGATATTATTGGGGAAATGCTTCTTGTTTTTGAGCACAATTTACCAGATGTTTTCCATGTTTACTCAGATTGCTCTATCTAGAATTATTCTATAATTATTTTTACAATTATTATTATTTTTTATGCAGTTTGCACATGCAACGTAAGTAAGTTCTTAAGCTTTACTTTATGCCATTTGAATGCCAATGACGTTCCACCAGCACTTACAAAGAAGCCGCAACAGATTCTCTCATTCCTTACGAATTGACACCTCCAGTTTTGTCAATTCAGCTATTTCTTCGATTTATATGGCAATTTCTAAGATCGTCAGTCGAAATTAGTTTAAATTTTAAACTAATTTATCTATTTTTTGCCATCTCAACGACCACTAGTAGCAAAGCTGCTTATTGGAAATTTGTGCTCTGAAAGCTAGTTTATCTATTTTTAACATTGGATTTAGCTTCTTTTTTGAAGCGGCAGTAGGCAACACTAGGCACTTCACTGTTTGTTGGGAAGCATTACAAAAGCACTATTGATTTAGGCATTATGCCAAATTGTAGATGGCTGCCTACAGCCGAGCACTAGTACACCACGAAAATAACCAAAAGGTTTATTAAGCTTACCAAGCGAATGGGCGATTTTTAAAGTTGTCTAATAAAGCAGAGACTTTATATTTATGTCATAGCTCTATAGTTTTATAAAATAAAAAGACATAATGCACCTTTTTAAAAGCACATATTTGCATGTTTATTTAAATTTTGCGTTCAAATCACTTTTACTCAAGAAATCTAAAACTAGTTAAATTTTCTTAGAGGATGGGATGGAAAATAAGAAACCATAGCTGCATGAACAGTGATAAACCTTTTATTTATTTCTTACCAAGTTACACTTTTTCTTTAATATCATCATTCGATTTGTTATCCTAAGATTTCATAAAATGTATTTTCATCTGACTCTTAAACGATATATATTTTTTTTATAAAAGTCAATTATAGAGACAAAAAATTCATCATTCTGGCACAATAAAAGAGGTTATATAGAAGTCGAGTATATATTCAACAATTCCGATTGGCTATACTCTATCTTGTATTGAAAAATAAATAGGGTAAATGCAATAGGATACTCAATTTTATTTCTTTTTGATGAGGAAATAATATATACGATGCATTTAATTATCATTTTCAAAACGAAATTAAGTATGTGCAGCGTAAAATCGTATATATTCTAAATTGTATATCCTATTTCCATATATTGTACTTCGCAGCCTGATGCATTTTATGTCAAGTACTATACATTGCTGTATATTATATATTATTCATTATCAAGTAAAAATAAAAGATTTACCCTTGCTTAGTAGTTTTTAGGTCCAGGGTAGCATATGTTGTACTTACGTAACTAACCGACCCTGCGGTCAATTTTTGTGCAAGGCTCGTGATTTAGTCAATATGTTCGGCCCATTGTTGTGGCGCATGCTCTGTGCAAAACATGTACAAATCCTATTTTCAAAAGATGCAAAAACAGGTGCTACCGCATTTGTTGTCTAATTTAGTATAAACTTATTGTTAATTCGTTTAGACAAGCAGACGACTGTCGCTCGGTTGGCAGCTGACACTTGGCGTACAGGTGCATCGACGTGCAGTTGGAAAGCATCGCACCATAACGACAAATTTTTGCAAATTTTCTGTTGCCTTCATTACGCTACAGCCCTTTACTATTCGGGGAGGCCTTCAGCTGTTTTTTCTTCGATTGTCTAAGTAGAAAATAGTTGTGTGCAATATTCTATTCGTGCATCGCATATTTTTTTTGCATTTTAGGTACATTTAGACGGGATTGGAGTGCTGCAAATTGCAACAAAAATTTATTGTTTGAATTTAGTGTTTTTTTAGGAAGAAACTTGCGCAGCCAATTCTTTAAAGAAAATCTCCAATTAATGTTTAATTAATTTTCAGAAGACTGTAGGAGGGGTATTCCATATCAATATTTAATTTTCCCAATTGTTTCGCTTAAAAATGCACACATGTTTTTTTTTTCTTACGTACACTATAAAATTATTTCATATATTTTTTGTTGGCACTTTCAATGGTTTTATCAACCGCAAAGCATCAAAATTTACGATAGGGTTTATGCTAAAGTGCACTTGACAGCATCGCGCTTTATAAGTTCTTTATACATATGAGTAAATATATACATACTTCTCAAAAATTGTTGCTGGGCTTTAATGGGCTTTATAGTGCAATTTGATTTAATTGTAGTCAGTTGAATTCTTACGCTCAACCGATTAACACGCGTTTTTTGCCACGTCGTTATATGTACTTTCCTTGAATTCAACATATCGCTGTTATTGTATTTTTTTACATTTGTAAAACAATGTATTTTGCATGTTATAATGCAAGGCGTATTTGCTAGAAATCACATTACCGTGCAATGGATCTTCGAAGATCTGAAATTTTCTATCAACGGCACCAGCTGTACTCAGATACTTGCTGTTTTACTAAAAAACGTTATTTTCTAAAGCGGGGTCGCGTGCCACCCCCACTGTCCCATTACAAAGTGAGTAGTCATTCCATGTATATGTATATGTATATGTATATGTATATGTATATGTATATGTATATGTATATGTATATGTATATGTATATGTATATGTATATGTATATGTATATGTATATGTATATGTATATGTATATGTATATGTATATGTATATGTATATGTATATGTATATGTATATGTATATGTATATGTATATGTATATGTATATGTATATGTATATGTATATGTATATGTATATGTATATGTATATGTATATGTATATGTATATGTATATGTATATGTATATATGTATATGCATATGCATATGCATATGTATATGTATATGTATATGTATGTGTATGTGTATGTGTATGTGTATATGTAAATGTAAATGTATATGTATATGTATATGTATATGTATATGTATATGTATATGTATATGTATATGTATATGTATATGTATATGTATATGTATATGTATATGTATATGCATATGCATATGTATATTTATATGTATATGCATATGCATATGCATATGTATATGTATATGTATATGTATATGTATATGTATATGTATATGTATATGTATATGTATATGTATATGTATATGTATATGTATATGTATATGTATATGTATATGTATATGTATATGTATATGTATATGTATATGTATATGTATATGTATATGTATATGTATATGTGCATATGCATATGCATATGCATATGTATATGTATGTGTATGTGTATGTGTATGTGTATGTGTATGTGTATATGTAAATGTAAATGTATATGTATATGTATATGTATATGTATATGTATATGTATATGTATATGCATATGCATATGTATATGTATATGTATATGCATATGCATATGCATATGTATATGTATATGTATATGTATACGTATATGTATATGTATATGTATGTGTATATGTAAATGTATATGTATATGTATATGTATATGTATATGTCTCCCGACTATCATTATCATAGCAATATATGTGTGTAGGATTTTAAATGCAATGATAAAATTCTGTACATATAAATATAGGTTTATGGTACTTTACATTTAGTTACACGACCTTATAGTCGAGTAATCTCGACTATAGCACTAATGTATTATATGTATGTGCGTAGAATATTTAATGCAAAGGCGAAAGTCTATATATGTCTGTCTGAATGTCAATGTTGTACTGTAATTCTTTCTGTTTTTCTACATTGAGAAGTAGTTGTAGTAACTTCGTTTGAAAATAACTAAATGCGATTTCATTTTAACTTCATATTTATAAAGGCACAGGTTGTAACTGAATCAACAGAAGGAAATATGAACGGCTATAATCGAAAATCGCCTCAAAAGCGACGCTATGATATGCCCAAATATGCCGGTAAGTAGAAATACAATAAAATTAATAAAAATAAAGTTTAAGAAAGAACATTGTTTGAACGGTATTCGAAAATCTAAATTGTATGTAATATATTAAAATGTTCTGCTTTTAGTGCCACCAAAAAAGAAATCAAGCAAGGAGCGTGTACCGCAGCCGAAAAATACAGTTGCAATGCTCAACGAATTACGGCATGGACTGATATACAAATTAGAGTCACAGACTGGTCCAGTGCATGCACCGTTATTTACAATCTCCGTTGAGGTTAGTGCAAGTTTTTAAATAATTAACACACATACGCATTTATCTTTAAGCAATCAGTGGTTTCTATAAAACTTGTCACACAGGTTTGGTATTTCTAGCTCTTAAAGATTTCTATAGCGAGGTTTCAACTCTAAATAGTTTTAGAGTTTTTTTGCATCTCCGACCCCATAAAGTATGTATATTCTTGATCAGTATCAATAGCCGAGTCAATTTAACTATGTCCGTATGTATAAACGCGAGGATCTCAGAACCTATAAGAGCTAGAGACTTGAACTTTTAGCTGCAGGTCCTCCTAGTCCATGCGTAGTACGAGTTTATTTCCGATAATCGATAACTCACTCCGTTTCCAAACAATCGATAATAATCGATATCTATATCCTGTTTTTTTTTTAGAAATTTGGGTAAATAATAAGAGCTAGAGTCACCAAACTTGATATGTTGCTTCTAGAATAGTATATATATATCAGTATCTTTCATCCCCGCTACCACCACTAAGCTATAAATCAAGTCAATCAACCAATTTACATATGCTGTCCACCAATATAAGCCACAATTTGAATGCAACATGTCAAGTTTGTTGACTCTAGCTCAAAAAACAGGATTTTGATATCGATTTTTATCGATTACTTGGAAACGGGGCAAGTTATCGAATATCTGCGCGGGCACTAGGTGGACCTACAGCTAAAAATTTCCAGTCTCTAGCTCGTATAGGTTCTGAGATCCTTGCGTTCATACATACGGACAGACGGACGGACGGACATGGCTAGATCGACTCGGCTATTGATGCTGATCAAGAATATATACACTTTATTGGGTCGGAGATGCTTCCTTCTGCCTGTTACATGCATTTTCACAAATACATTATACCCTTTTTACCCATTTTCAATGGGTTCAGGGTATAAGACGCTGGTTCAGAGCATTTCCTAGTCGGGCACTATTGAGTTGAGACATCTTGTTATTTACTTATGATCACCCTATTCCTTACAAATTATTCGCAAGCCCTAGATTTTTTTTTTGGCTATCTTCTAAATTATGTATATCAAAGGCATCTAGCAATTTCCGTCTGTATCTGTATAAGGTATTATTATTTTGTCATAAATAGTATACGCGGATAGATACATCTCCCCATAAAGTGTATATATACCTATGTCTGCCTGTCTGTTTCTTTCCAAGAAGCATATCAGGTACGATCGATCGATAAGTAGGCTATTGTAATAAAAGCTTTTTTGTTTATCTTGACCAAACTCATTTATTCTTACTTCCTCTTATGCTCCCTACATATTTCCAAATTGTATCAACATAGGACCACTTTAATAAATAGCTGCCATGTAATCGATTTAGGCTTATCAAGATGTCATGACCAAACTCGCCATTTACTAGTTCTAGTCCTCACATATATGAAAAATCTTATACACAAATAAGGGTAAGATCATACATCAAGATCGGATTACTATATTATACAGTTCCATAGTAAAAATCGAACGAAAAATGAGTTTTTGAATGACAAAATATTATGTTTTCCAAGATATTTGCAACTCAGCATTTAAAACTTATAATTATGAAAGTAGATTAAGTTTGACCTCTGATTTATTACAGGTTGATGGGCAAAAGTATATGGGACAAGGCCGCAGTAAAAAGGTAGCGCGTATCGAGGCTGCAGCCACAGCGTTGCGCAGTTTTATACAATTTAAAGACGGTGCAGTCTTATCGCCCCTGAAGTCTGCAGGCAATTTGGACTTCACGAGTGACGAACATCTTGAAAATGGTATTGAAAACGTGTCCAAAGCAAAATTAGTCGAACTGATATACACGTTGATGTTGCCTGCAAAGAAATCCAACCTTACCTCGCTTGAACAACCCACGTTGCGTCCACAAATCTTTTGCATGAGCCACAGCAAGTATTAGTATTTTATGTTTGTTTTTATTTTATTTTTTACTTGTGCCTTAATTTATTTTATTTATTTCGTAATTTAAACTTATTTTGTAGTTGTATAGTTCTATTTGCGGTTTAATGAAGTGCCTATTGTTACATGTTATGTATGTTTGCGTTATTTTCATTGGTGTAAAAATGTTACTTTTTATTAAAGTCCAAAAAGGGAAAAGTGTTTTCCTCTTTCTTTATTTGTACTAAATTGAGAGAAATCTTATTTGGAAAACTTCTTATTTTTAATGCTTATGTTTTTGTGATCTACTCGAACATCTCACGCTTGATATTTTTTCGTAGGCAATAAGACTGTTTGAATACAATTCGCGATCCGCATTTATGAATGAACTTTCAGAAAGCAGGATTTGCTTTTTATTTTATTTTATATAAATTAATAAATATGTATATATAATCATATATAATATTTATGTAATTACAAAGCAATATTCAGAGTATAGATCTATAAAATATTCAAGAATATTACAATTCCAAAGTGGTATTACCTTTTTGGTTTTTTTTAATAGACAATGTCCAATTATATATTTCTTCATCTATTGGAAAACTCATAAAAAGTTATATTAGATTAAATGCCTAAGTTAGGTGCTCTGAGTCATATGTGCTCAATACAAAGCGAATAATTTATTTTCCAATCATTAGATGCCACAAAGAACACGATTGCTGTAGACGGACAGAAAAAAGTACCAGATAAAGGCCCTGTAATGTTGTTGTACGAACTATTTAATGACGTTAATTTTGAATGCATGAATATTGACGGCGCTCAAAATAACTGTCGCTTTAAAATGACAGTCACTATCAATGATAAAAAGTTTGACGGCACAGGTGGGTATTGCTCATTAATTATTAAGGATTATTAGATTACAGATTACCGCTATTTAGGTCCCTCCAAGAAACTGGCTAAGAATGCAGCCGCTAAAGCCGCGCTTGCATCGCTGTGCAATATTTCCTATAGTCCGATGATGGCGCCCCAGAAGAATGCGCCATTACCAATAGATGACAAGTCATCATCAATGGAATTACCGCAAATACACGCGGACACTATCGGACGGTTAGTGTTGGAAAAGTTCATGGAAGTTATCAAGGGCCAGGAGGCGTACTCTCGGCGAAAAGTACTGGCAGGCATAGTTATGACAGAAAACATGAATTTTTGCGAAGCAAAAGTAAGTGCGAAAATATAAGTTAGATAACTAGCTCTGATCTGATTTATTTACAGGTCATTTCAGTTTCAACGGGCACAAAGTGTGTTAGCGGTGAGCACATGAGCGTTAATGGGGCTGTTCTTAATGACTCACATGCTGAAATAGTGTCCAGGCGTTGTCTTCTAAAATACTTGTATGCTCAACTTGATCTCCAGTGTAATCAGGGTATGCTTTTATAATTAGCTATATCTGAAACATTTGTTAAGCTTTATTCCACTATAATATATTTACTTACCAAAGTGCCTAAGTTTGTAAATAACTTGTACAGCTAGCTAACTTTTTTATACGGTTTCCATAGCATGCATCTTAGTAGTTGCTCCTTACCTAATTACTTTTTGGAAATAACTGAGTAATTGACTTAAATGCCTGCAGTGCTAAATATACATAAGCTATTAACAAAGAATAAATGATTTACTATGTGATATTACATATATACATACTTGTAGGCATAAATGAAAAAACAAAGAATGTTAAATGGTCTAAAGTGGCACCAATTATATCGTAAGCAAAATGTCCAAAATAAATGGCTCGTAAAAATAAGAATATTTTTATAAACCGAACCATTTTTATAAACATAGACAATCGGTGATGTTGAAATAGAAAAGATGAATGTAATGCTTAATACGTTTTAAGCATTCAAAGAGTCAATTCTAGCTTCTGGAAATTCAAATTTCAGCAAGTTCGAATTCTAATGGTAGTATTTGGAGAGCTTAACGTTATCAAATAAATGGTATATACAAATGACGCTTATATCTAAATCAAATATTTTTCCGCATAATCCATCTTATGCAAGAATTCGGCCTTTCTACAAAAATGTACTAGTCACAATGTTTGTGTTCCTTTAACTTTTGTTTATTTATTAAAAACAGTTAATGTCGCGTTTAACTAAACCTAATAATTATCATTCGGCCTGGTAAAGTACTGGTTATAGGAATTGGGTTTCTTAATTTCTGTTAAGTGTACACATTGAGCTACAATGGTGACTGTCGAAAAACATCTCAGTCTGCGCATTAGTATTTTTTGCAACTCTGGCTGGATCTCTTTTTACCTCCTGTTCCATTGCATGAGTTAAAAAACAACACAAATAAGGTAACTGTAGGGGTATGAATGACTCAGTCGGGCACTCTCGACTTGAGCACTATACGTTATGATTTTTGAGTTTAAGGCGGCTAGTTACATATAAATATTATCAAGCAGAAACAAATTTCTTATTGTTATCTAATTGCAGTAAAAAAGAAAAGAAATATTGTATAATATTCTTAATTTCAGTGACTTGTATACAGTTGATTTACCGATATAAAGAAACTTAACTTTGGGTATTTATAAGCTAAATAACTAATATTGGTCACTTTTTAATTATTTATTACAAATTACACAGACCCTTTTACTATCAGCATTCAAATGGTATACTCTTTATGTAGCATTAGTGTTTGCCTGATATATAATATAAATTATAAATTAAATTTTTTTATTTATACTATATATTTTTATCTCTACCTATTAAATATTAAGAATAAAGTTGGGGCGGATGCGGCTTTTTAGCTTCGCAACTGTAAACTAAGCAACTTCCCTAAAAAATGAGATGTATATGTACGAATATTATTTTGAAATTGTTTTATATAATTTTTAGTATTTTTAAAGTGCTTTTCAAAGTCTATTTGAATAAATTTTTTCAGATGTAAAGAAAAGTCCGCATCCGCATTTGTGCTCCCAACCGTATCTTATAAGAATAAGCATAAAATACCACCGAAAACAAACTACATGTGTATATATGTATACATATAAATATATATATATAAATATATATATATATATATATATATGTATGCATTCATATATATTTTCTTAATTAAGAGCAGCATCAAAATATTCCTACAAAAACACAAAACCTAACTTTGATTTATATACATTTGATTATTCTTGTTTACTTTTTCCTGATATATAGCAACAGCATATCAGTCGATTTTCGTGAGGAATACAGACGGGCAATACCCTTATAAACTAAAATCCGGGGTACATTTCCATTTGTATATAAATACAGCACCATGTGGGGATGCACGGATATTTAGTCCTCACGAAAACGACACTGGTGTTGATAAGCATCCAAATAGGTTGGTACAACACTTATTTAAATACTACTACTAAAACTTTAGAAAAATAATTAGAAAAACTTTTGAAAACCATTCAAATGAGGGTTTTGTTAACTTAACTAAACTGCGCCAAATTGCATATGCCCACGATAGAGTTAAAATGAATGTCAAGAAGGAGTACCGTATTGAAACCAATTATTTTACTTTTTTCACAAAGGTAACAGGAGGAAGGATATTGGTTTTTCTTAATCGAATTTCTCTGGTCTTACTCCCTCTCAAATCAAAGTTTTCTGGTTTCTGCCTAAGGGTTGTAGTTTTTCAGTCACAAACCCCATTTTTATGAAGACTTCTCACTGGTCTGTTATTACACTGTGCACATAGGATTAGGCATTTTGTCGCGATAAAGATGTTTATGGTATTTTGTGCCCTGCTCAAAAGTTTTGTATTTTTGTCTTAAAAAGCTGGGTACATTTCAAAATAATTACAAATTTATTGTGTTGCAACCGACTCCGTATAATACACCTTCAGTCTTAACTTGTCAACAACAAACATTGCAAAAAATATATTTCAATTACTTTACAAAAATTACGCTACACATATTTGAAATAAATATTACTCTCTTGTTTTTAAGTAACAAAGTGGTAAACAAATTGAATTTCGACATAAATATCTATGTAGCTTATTGTCCATTTGTTGCCGAAACGAATTTTTTCGATGTAATTGCAACTAGAATTTAAAGCATCGGATACATACAGTTGTACACGTGCCGTAGATTAAGGGATTAAGAATGTTAAATTGTAGTATTTCAACGCTTTGTTGTCAGAAGTCTAATGAATTCTAACTAAGATAAAACACAAGGAAAGCAATCTTTTAATGATGAACGGGGGAGAGAAACAAGTATTTGTATGTGCATGGGTTAACACATACCGAATAGATGAGATGCCGTTTCGCTTTCGGGTTTTTACTCGCAATACTTAGCAAGATATATAGCACACAACTCCCATACGCTCCTGCTGCTACAAACTGCTGTATTTTTTTTTGACTTCAGTTTCAACTTCGCAATTTAAACAGGCCGACCGACGATTACTTTTTTTTTTAATCAACGTGAGCGAAACATTTAATTTATTTTATTAATTAACTATCGGCACTCTTATTCAAAACTGTTTTCCTAAAAACTATTGTTATATTGTATATCGCGACGATCCAAATTCTTATGAACGCTGAATAATATGCTTCTTCGCAGCAAATTTGAATGTATAAAAATGTGAAAATCTTCAATTCATAGAGGATGTTTTATTTTTTTTTTTCTTCTACCCTGAATTCATCGAAAATGGGTTATAATGGTATTCTGGTTTTAAGAGCGAAGGAAGAATCTTCTCCGCCCCATAAGGGCCCAAAGCGAAGCGCTGAGCCGGTCTACCTATGCTTGTTTTTTTTGTCCGTGTGAACGAGCTAAATTGGGAAAAGACATAAGCTTGACGCTTGAAACTCAATATATATATTCTCATATATCAGGACGAGTATCCTATTTCCTCGTTATCTCCTCCTATTTCGTTACAAGTAAATTTTCGGTCTTATATTTTTAAAGTATTAGAACAACAATGTAAAGATCTACACCCAACTTGACAGGTTGGTAGGTTCTCGTGTAGAATACATTAATTAAGAATAGCCATTTTATTTTTGGAGGCCTCGGGTTTTGGTATATATTTACATATTTAAGCGCTCATAGTCTTATAAATATTGGCACAGGTTCAGCATAAAGTGCTCTGCAAGTGGCAACGGAAACATGCGCTTTTGATCTTTTGTGTATACTTCAGGTTATCTACTAATGTGGCAACCCCGATTGGACCACTCTTCCTTTCGTTTTAAAATGTTGTTTTTAATTTTTTTTTGTCTGAAACAAATTGTATGAAGTTAAATCCTGGGTTTCAATACATAAGTTTAAACTGCGGACTGTTTAACCTAGAACAAACCATTAAAACGGCGACCTTCTCCACATGACTTTATAGTTGAGTATAAAGTCAAAAACAGAAATATATTGAAAACAGAAATGTTATACAATATTTAATGTTCGACCGTCCCTTCCTTTGACGGCAATATAATATATTGTTCCGATGTTTTGGGCTATAGAATGAAGAATGAAAGAGCTCAAAAAAAAGGATTGTTCAAACATAAACTAAATTTCTTTTCTAGTTTGTTGGAAAAAGACAGACGAACATGAATATGAATAGCACCAAGTCTGCCATCATATTACATAAATAGCGACGTATTTTTTCTATTGTTTTTGCATAAGAAGTCCGATATAATTCCCTGTGGTAAATTGTATCAGGCAGCAAAAATATGGAGCTGTATTAATCGGAGATGTATTTTTAAAAGTCAACTGCCGTTAGCAAAGATTGGTGTTCCTTTAGTTGGTATTTGCATTTATGCATATATGTAAGTGTTTAAGAGGTTTGTGTGTGTATGTAGTCATATTTTCTATAGGCTTTCAAAAGATGATTTGATTATTTTGCAGTTTTTAAAAAAATTAATGATTTGAATAATGCCACAAAGCTGTGTATGTGTCTCTTCTGAAGAAGGTAGACGCATATCAGATTGTATGTAATGCTTAGAAAATTAGGTTCACTTTTTAATTATAACTTACCTTTTTTGTCTGTTCTTGGCTTGCCAATAATCACATGCAACTAACTGCTTTTGGATTTTCACATAATTTTTGGCTCCCGTGGTTTAAACCAAACCCTGGCAATATAAACATTAATTACTACTAACGTATAGAAAAGCACGTGGACAGTTGCGTACGAAAATCGAATCAGGAGAAGGAACCATACCAGTTAAGAGCAGTGATGGAATACAAACATGGGATGGCGTACTGCAGGTAAGTGCTTGCGTTTTAAATGTTCTATAAAACTGGTCTTAATCAAATTTCATGTGCACAGGGCCAACGCTTGCTTACAATGTCATGTTCGGATAAAATTGCACGTTGGAACATTGTGGGTATTCAGGGCTCACTGTTGTCTGCTATTATCGAACCAGTGTACCTGCATTCCATTGTATTGGGCAGTTTGTTGCACCCAGAACATATGTATCGCGCTGTGTGTGGACGTATTGAAAAGTCAATACAGGGTCTGCCACCTCCGTATCATTTAAACAAGCCACGTCTTGCGCTGGTTACTTCTGCAGAACCACGGAATCAAGCAAAAGCTCCAAATTTCGGAATTAATTGGACCATTGGAGACACTGAACTAGAGGTGGTCAATTCGCTAACCGGGCGAACCATTGGCGGTCAAGTGTCAAGGATTACAAAACAAGCTTTCTTTGATAAATATGGGTTTTTAATGAAAAACTTGCCGGGCATGCCAAATCGCAAGGTCACCAAAGATTACGGGGAAACAAAGGCAGACGTCAAGGATTACCAGGTAAATCAGATCGTTTATTTCTTGATGTCTCCACCACATTCTCACTTTGCATTGCAGACGGCTAAGCAAGAGCTGTTTTCTGCATTCAAGCGAGAGGATCTTGGCAGTTGGCTTAAAAAACCAATTGAGCAAGACCAGTTCGGGCTTGTGGAATGACTGCGCTCAGCGTTACTATCAACCGGATACATTTGTACCACAGTACATTTTTTAAAAAAAGACAGCAACAACGGCAAGCAATTAATAGATTTAGATAATATAGCTTATAAAAAAACTTGCGATGTAGACTGCAATTTTAGTTTTGTCCAATCAAATCAAACCCAATTAAATTTGATTGATAACCTGCCGATAAACCATCGGAACAACAACGACAGACATATAGGTTCAAATAATGGAACAATGAGAATTTTCAGTAGAATATTTCTAGAATAGAGTGTAGTTTTTATGCTGGAACTAAGTAAAGAAGTATTATGGCGTTTTACTTAAAATTTATTGATTTTACTAATAACCGTAGATATCGAAGGTACCATTTATAAGCTATCATGAACTATTTTCAAAACTAACATTTCTCTTGCTATTTCTCACTTTGATTAATTATGTATTGGGTTAGACTCTATTGTTGGTTCAACACAATATATATATATATATATATATATATATATATATATATATATATATATATGAATAGTTATATATAAAAGCATGCAAAGTAACAACTGATTTATACCACTCTCTGCAACAAATAAGTACATAACATCTACTTAAATGCAGCTTTTATGACACCATATTAGCGGTTTTCTTTATTAGATGCGTGCGAAAGGCGCAATCCCTCATGCTTTTGCCTTTGGATTTCTATCCTGCATGCTACCGTCACAATCAATTTAAAATGTTGGCAAAGGTAAAACTAAGGGAAACAGGAAAGAAATGCTATCGACACTCCGAAGATTGTATACCCTGGTAGAAATTTAATTTGTAATTTTTTCGTAAAGATATCTTGAAAAATAGTACATTTTGAAAAACGAACATGTAAGAACCTAATTTTTGAATAGGTGTTCTATGGCAGTTATACGATATCGCGGTCCGTTGTTGATAAGATTTTGCTTAGATGTAGGGCACACTGACACAAATAACTGCCGGTGCTTGGTTAAGATATCTTGATAAATATCTAACAGAGTTATTCATACAGTAATTAAATATTAAAAAATTATTTAATCATATGTATTCTTTAAATAATATATCCAAAGAATTAGTTTTTGAATACGATTTTTTTTATGATTCATTTCATGTATTGCCGCCGAAATACCTTTTTGATTAACTTCCAATACTCTATATAGGAAATTACTTAAAACGTACTCAAATCTCAATTAAAATCATAAAAGTTTTCCGCCGTTCAAATTTATACAAAAACAGAGTGATCAGAAAGTTGCTTTAATTAATAATGTAATACGTTAGTTTATTGTCTTGCCATATATGCGTCAATACGTGAATTCATAATTTTGTCTGTAGTTATTGCTCTAACAAATTTTGACAGACAATAAAAAAAGTCGTTCCAAAGATTATAATGTCTATTTAAGTATAATTTGTCGGAAGCAGTCTATATATTTATTATGTTTTATTTGCTAAAATCCATTCAATTTTCTTTTACAAAATTTTATTCAAATACAGGGGTACAGGGGTCATTTTTACTAAAAAAAAACATCGAAATATACATACATTAATTTTTCGTAATTATTTTTTTTTTTTTGTAAGTAAATCGTAATTTAAGATTTTTTTTTATTGAATTAAAAAATGTAGGCATCTCTGGTAAGAAACTACTTTTGCTAGGGTCAAGTGTTAGTGTTCGAGCTATATATATCCAACAATCTTCCGATACAGTGCCATCCGCTTAAAAAACTTTTAGAGTAGGGTTGTTACATCATATCTCGGTTTATATGATTGAACTTCAATTAATTGCGGTAATCTAAATACGAAAGTTATTAAATTCAAATCTTCCAAGAATAAAAAATTGCTCTCCAAAAACAGTAAAACACATTTAGGTCACTTTGCAGATTTTAAAGGTATCATAAAGAACTTATTAATTAATAATTGTCAAGAGCACTTGTAGCTAAATATTCAATACATGGGCCTTAGTCAATTGAAACCTTAAAGACTTTAATTGAATTAAGAAAAAATATTGGTACATATTACTTTTGATGTTACCTAATGAAATACATTAATGTATTTAGTTGTATAATTTTGAATAAACCATAAAGTCAAGTATCAATTTTTGATTTGTATAATATTACATTTAACTTGCATTGAAAATGTTTCGCTTTCACTTAAAAGGTTTTGCACAACATATTTTAATTGAATTATTAGCTACAAATACGATGGTGTTAAGTCGATGGAACTTGACAAGATACCACTTCCGCAATATTAGAATGCTGTTGATAGTATGTACGTGACTCTAAATTAACTAATTATAATACTTATTTACTGATGTATATGAACACATGCACATACACATTCGTGTGTTCTTGCAAATATTAAGACGGACAAAAACAAAGACTATTAATTTTGCTGTTGATGCGTATTAGAAATATATACCTTTTTAATAGGTGATTACATACCCAAATAATAATTGTTATTTTTCTTAACCTTTTAAAGACGCACGTATGATAATAATATATAATAATTTTCGATCAGCACAATCTTAAATTGTCCATGAACCCATTTAAAAGCGTAAAATAGTTTTGGGCAAAAGTATGTCACAGGCAGAAGAGAGCATCTCCGACTTCAAATAGTATATAAATTAAGAAATTTAAGAGCTCTTAGGTACCCTACCGTATCGTAGGTACTGGTTTATTGTCAAAAATTCAGCTTAACTGTATAGATTATATTTTCTTGTTATGTATGCTAGGCCCTACTTCCTTAAATCGCTGACATTGTGCCTCGTACATGGTGTCGTATCGTATCGGCCGGCCGCGTCTGCAACTGTATAACGCTCATTGACTATGTTTTGCTAACCATTGGAGTCTAATATTGCCGGGTTAACAATTCCAGCGCATGTGTTGGCAATCCCTGTAGAATACGATATTAGTGGATCCGTTGCCCGAGCTGACCGCGATAATTTTATTATCGCACGATATCCGCCACGATATTTTCTGGTAATTGTGAAATTACGCCGGCGTGTGCGACTGGGAAAATTACTATCTTCTTACAGACATACTTATCCGGTTTTTTAGCTTTGGGAAATTTAATAAAAAAGTGGATTATGTCATTACTTGCTAAAACTTTAATTGATTTACACTAATGCCTTTGATTCTAGTATTACTTTTAAATCACCATCGTCAATTATTGTGGAATCTTCTACATTTATATTGGCCATATCTTACTCAAGTGTTAATAAACTAATTCTTGCCAAAAGTGTTTCAAATAGATGGGAAGTATCGATTTCCTCTTTTTTCTTGATTTTTCGTTTACAGTGTTGGTCAGAGCATTGCTCTTGCGCATTGTTCTTGCGTTTTTGTTTTGATAACTATTTGTCAATTGTTTTCCCTAATCAGTTCTGCCAACCGAGTTTCTTAAATGTCGTTATAATCAGGTGTCCCTGTAATCATTTTCAAAGAGGAGCCTAAAATATTGATGCCCCTAACGTGCCTATGGTGAACACTTAGTGTGGACAACAGCGTTTCTAAGTGACGTGTGTCTACTTCCATTAATTTTCTCATGTGTTATTGCGGAAACATGTCTTTCATACCTGTTGTCTCCTGTACAAACCTATCACTCCAATTGCGCTCCTTCCTCTTAATCTCATGTAGCTCATTTGGGATTCGAGAATTTATTAGTCTTGCGGACAAGTTGCGAATTAAATGAGTGGCAGGTGACTGAGTGCCATATGACAGTGCTATTAATTCAGCCTGACGGATTTAAATTATCTAACGTGATTCGTATCGATATGCACCGTTTTGTTTTCAACTCACTCTCAGTTTCTTTTCGGGGTTCCTTTGATTCAGCTTTTATTATTGTTGTTGTTTTCTCGGTTTCTGGTTCCCACATCTAGGTCCATCGATCGATTGCTGGTCGTGCCACGGTCGCCATCTAAATATGCTAAACGAACTTGCAGATCTAACATCACTTTTTGCAGTGTTCTTCATTAAATTCAAATGGGCTTAGTTTTTTGTTTGTTTATATCCATTGCTGTCAATGGCAATATTTAAGATTGTAACAAAGTGTTAGAATACGCATGAATACACTTCACTAGATATATATTAAATGGCCGTCTACAAGACCCTTTTTGGATCTATTTTTTGGTAGTAAGGCATTAATTCTCATTTTTAATTGGTAGTTTTACCGTGTTAACAATTTCACCGGAAAATTTTGCAAGGGTTTTGAAAATTTGCGTCCTCGATATAGGTTTTTAGTTAAGCTTGTAGTTTTATTATGCATTATGCATAGAGCCCCAAGGCTTAGAACTTCCTAAGTATCTACTTGACTATTAATATTGTTGGTCAGAATTACTTTCTTTTGGTATGATATGGCCGGGATATTGTTGTTTCTCCTTTGTTTGGAGTTGTCCTTATCATAACTTCCGTTATGTCTGGTGGAGCTGTCCCACGGTGCCTCTTTGGAATGCGCTGACTTGGCACACGTGTCGATTGTTGGTCATGCACCTTAGTCGGGATCGTTGGGCTAGGTGCATGAGTAATTTTTATTGATTGTTGTCCTCCCACTTAAAAAGTGGACGTCCTCGGACGTGATGTAAAAGCGGGTTTGGGTTATGTTGGAGTGTTCCATTGGAGTGGCTTCTGGTCGAGTAGCAAGGATCTGCTGCGAGATGCTTCTTTGCTCTTTCAGACGGACAACTACTGCCATTATTAAAATGATTGATGTGACTGAGAGCGTAAAGCTTACGGTTTTGGAGTGTTCCATTGGAGTGGCTTCTGGTCGAGTAGCAAGGATCTGCTGCGAGATGCTTCTTTGCTCTTTCAGACGGACAACTACTGCCATTATTAAAATGATTGATGTGACTGAGAGCGTAAAGCTTACGGTTTTCATACTTGTGTTGCTGCTCCTAAGGGTTTTCAGTGCTTTTGTGATATTTATGTTGATCTCGTAAAACATTTGTAGTGATAAAACTTCGTTGACCTTTGGTTTTTCCGTTCTAAGTTGAAGTAGGGGCACAGGCCTTTTACGCGTCGCATTATTCTTCTAGGACATTGTGTCCCTGCTCGGGCGCCAATTAAACAATTGTAAATAGTAAAAAAAAAAAAACGCAACCGTTTATTTTGAGTGCTGCTTAAGATCTTATTTGACAATTATTGGATTTAATATTAATAGATCTGCTGCTGCTGGCGCCGTTGCCGCTTTGGTCGACTCCACCCAATTGGTTAGTGTCTGGTGTCCAGGTAAAATGGAGCTGTCCCACGCTGGCTCTCTGAAATGCTCTGAATTGGCACGTGTCGATTTTTGGTTATGTACCTTGACCGTGATCGTTGGGCTGGGTTAATGATTATGTAAAGGAATTCAGTTATATTTGTTACCCTGGCCTTTAGAATAATGAGGGTTTCTAACTTGATAACCTTGATTGTTTTTTGAGGGCGCGTAACGAACCATTTTGAGAGGTGTTTGCGTTATTTTGTCGACTTATGTCAATTTGCTTTTCATATTTCTGGCATATTTTTCAGCAAAAATATAGCGATTTTTATATATCGGACGCGGCTACTGCTGACAATCGCCAAGACGCGTATGTTTCTTGCTTGCGCTCGAGTTCTGCTAAGCACTTCATAGCATCTAGGGGTTCGTCGCATCTGATACCCTCTATAATTTGAGACTTTCGATAGACGCTAGTGCATTAGACACCGCAGCCTACTACTATCGCTCGTAATTGCTTTGCGGTTAAGTACGGCATTTTTTCTACTGATTTGTAAATAGCAAACAGAAATTGTTGGACAGAATCGTCGCAGTCGTACTCTTTGGACTCTCTGTGACCTTAAGAACTGTCTGACTAACGCTCATTCAGAATGTAACCGATACCACAAAATCAGTAATCTACTTGCGGCCTGTAATAGAAATATAACTTTTTGTATTTTTGACACTTTTTTGTTTAAAATTTTTAAGGCTCACAATTCCCTGGCCTGTTAAGCCCTTATTTAGCTTATTCTTTTCAACATCTTAACATAAATAAAGAAGTTAGTTGAACATCGCGCTTACCATATTTGTGTCTTTACTTTACTTGTTTTTTGTTGTTTAGCCCAGTTGTAAGATTTTTTTTTGGTTTGGGTTTTTTTTTTTGAACAGGTGCTCGCCAATTAATTATTCACTTCGCATTAGCGGATATATTATTAACTGTTGATCTGTGTTAGCGGATAGTTATAGATAAGACCGGTTGCGGAATGAGTCGTTTATTATAGCAGGAGGACGCGCTCTGGTGTATATCAAAATCGATACTAAAGAACAGGGTTGTGCCTAAGAAATGCAGACTCCTAGCTATTTTATGGTGTGTACTTAAATCGGACAATAGGGTCAACATCTAATAGTCGTCGCAATCAGGGGTACGATTCAGATATTCTATACGGTTTTTTCTATCATGCTCAAGAACTGGGAAAAGATTGCTTAAAAGCCTTACGAAGCTGCGCTGTTCCCACACCAACACCTTGCCATCCACTACAGGCGTATAAGTAGTTGGAATGGGAATTATCAGTGATTCGATACATTCTTCGTTGGTGGCGTAAGGGGTATTGGGCTTGGCATGGTTACTGGAGCGTGATTTAATACCCAGAATCACTGGGTCCGCGTGTCTTTGGCATCCGCCTCACGCCGAGCTTGTAAGTTGTTAACTTTATATATATACTTTTTGTGGTTGGAATTGCTTTTATATGCCTGTTAGATAGATTTTGACAACTGCATGCAGGGTATAGAAAGGAGGCACAGTAAATAGTTCACACTACTAGCTCACCTGTATTTACGAGTGTGACCAACTTAAGTGTGGTAACCTTGATTCTTTTATCTTGACATCAGTTAACTTAAATTTTGGTTCGTGTTTTTTAAATAAACAATTTAAGTAGCTATTTATTGATCTATTCTTTTTTGATTATTTTAAAATCAAAATTTGTCGCACATAGACAAACTATTATTCTGTCTTATATTTTACTCATAGGTATATATGTATATCAGAAAGTATTTCCTTGTACTAGTGGCATTAGGTTTTTCCCAAATTGAATAAAGGTGCAATATTTTTTTTTTCAGTTTTTGTAGTAAAATATAACTGGGTCACATATTAATATATTGATTTAAACGTTACGCAAGGTGAAATTTACCTTAAATAAGTATAACAACATTTTGATGTGTAAAAATCAAGACAAGTTGTATTTTAACTCTATATTGCTGTGGTAATTAGAGCGTCCGTGTTTTCAATTTAAATATATCATTTAAGTCATTAAGTTTGCAAATGGTCGCTGTAGAATCTCTTGCTATTGAATTTAGTTTTCTTTCTTAGGGTTTATTTAATCTTAAGAACTCCTGACATCCAGTTTTACTGGATTTCATATTAGGGGATCGTTGTGCTTTAAAAATTATTAACAAATTAAAGATTGAGTACATATAATTTTCATGCTTAATATTTCTTGTATTTCTTACATATAATTTTTTGAAAACCTTGTGTAAGTCATATTGCAATCTTTTCAGTAAGTGACCGGCATGGTTATGGGATGTACACAAGAAAAAAATTACTTTCTATAGTTTTGCCCAATCCTTTCGTATTTGAGTTGCCATGTGTATCAATATCCAACAAAAAACAATGCTACTTAAATATGAATAGGAAAAAAGAATATTGCAAAATAATAAACATACATATAAAACAAAATTTGACCTTATATAAAATACTGTGATACTAAATTTTACTAGTACTTCCAGCATAGCTGCATTTTATCCATTCTAAAATATTATAAGTTAAAAGTTACAAAAAAAAAGGAACATTGTAGAACGTTTAACAATAAACCAAATTATACAAAGTTTACCAATATTGGTTTAACTAGTTTTTAAATTAAGATTTTGCCATACCTATATATCGAGAAAACTAAGGCAATACTAGACATTACTAACATTTTCAAAATTTGTGAGCGAAATCTTAAGAGAGAACAAAATATATGTATGTATATTATATGAATATCCAATACAGTTCATAGGAAAGCAACTCGGTTGGATTGAATTTACACTTTGCTTTATTAAGTGCTGGAATGAAGTATAATACTAAAAATATAATATGGGTGTAAGAGCCTATAATTTTTTTTAGCATAAAAAATACTATATTATGTGCACAACCAGACTTACTACTACTAATACTAATTTTAAATGAATTGTGAAATGAAAGTTTAAAATGTTGGTATAATTTACTTCATTTTTTGTCTGTATATGCATATGTACGTATCACTTTTTTAATATGTATGAACATATATAATATTTCTATTAACCCATAACACATTTTGGGTTCCATATAATATACTACGCCGTATTAAAAGCCCTTAATTATTTTACAATTTTTAAAGAAACGAGAATTAATATAGTGAAAAAACAGAAATAGCATGCTTGACCCCACAAAAAGTAAGTATATATTAGATAGGTTTTGGCAACCAAGTTTATCTTCTCCTGTCCGTCTACATTTCTGTCAATTTGTATTTGTTACTGTACTTTCTGTTTGTTTAGGGATCGTCAAGATTGTATAAAATAAAAAAAAAACTTTTTTTATTTTTTTTTTTTTATTAAGTATATATTTATATATATATGAATTTTCATAGACATGTGTAAGTGCTTAATAGTTTGGGTACTTTATAATTTTTAATGCAGGGATTACAATGAGAAGCTATCTATTTACGAACGGTCAATTTCTTAAAAAAAAATTTGGCCAGTTGAGTTTTTGTTTTTGTTCTAATGTATTTCACATGCATGCAGGTAATAAATATTTTAAAACCAGCTAATTTGAACTCAATTTTATATGACAGAGGTGTAGAACGCAGCTCACATGAAAAATATGAGCAGAGTATACATACAAAATATGTATGCAATAAAAAAAATTTATTTTTAAGCTATATTAAATAAAATAACAATTATAAAACACTATATATAAAAAAATAAATATATATACATATATATATATAAATATATATATATAATAAACGCAATATAAAATTAATAGTTGCATGTACAATTATATTTTAATCTATTAAAAATTTCAAAAGTTTTACTCGGTATTTTATTTACATAAACTCATAAAATATAAAATATATATTTGTAGGCAAATATCTGCACAGTTTGTTGCACGTTGTTATTAAAGTTTGGCTTATGCCAATTAACATATGTATAACTGAAATGCATTATATACCTATTATATAGGTGCTTTTTTGTAACGATTATGTAGAGGATAAATGAAGAAAGTAACAATTTTAAAGGGCATCTAATACCAAGTTTTGTGCTACATATATTCTTCTCCAAATATGCTAATATTATACATTTCCGTATTTATAAGTAATAATTATTTCTTACTTTTTAAAGTAAGTGTAGGCATATAGCTTGTCGAATTTTAAATTGCCAGCCAACCAAATCTCAGCCTAAATTTAGATAATGTTATCTATCAAGAGCGTTCATATTGATTCGACTAAATCTCCCTAGTTCTTAAATTAAAATAACAGATTGTTAACCAAATGTAACAACAATAATTAACTTACAATATAGTTTCTTCTGACAGACAATTTTTTTGACATTGGGAATAAAACACACTTACTATATTTATTTATATTTTTTAATATAAAAACATTCCTACATATTTATATATTAATAATTCAGTTAGTTTAATACCATAAATACTCGTTAGACTCCTGGAACTCATGGCTTGAATCGACATCATTAATTTTATTTATTTATTTATTTGAATTTTTTCCTTTTTGTCTTAACGGGTGTTGTGCCAAAAAAGTTGCTTTAAAATATAATAATTTACATTTGATTTCATAAATGTACCCTTTAATTATAGAATTTTGCGTCATTTTCGCAATGAATGTGGAATCTTAATTGCGAAATAACCTTATAATGGCAAAAACGATTCTGTTTTAACAGTGGCAATCCATGACATAGAGAAAATTACATTTAAACCAAATAATAATGTTATTTAACAATGTAAATTAATTTGGCACTTACAGTATGGAAACAAAATTCCAAGTCTAGTAATATTATTGTAACCCTACAAAAATGTACACAGTATACAATTAAATGCTTTATTTATTATAGAGCTTAACAAAATGGTTTTGTTAAAGGTCTCTGGATAACTTTATGGTTTTATATAAAAATGGGCAAACAAGTATATAAAAATCTGCGTTTGGAATATAATTTCTTGTATACAACATGCATAACACGTTTAGTTCGTTTAATCAAAACTTCCTCGCATTTTCTCAAAGTGGATATATATCGATGTGCAACCGCCACCACCGTTCTTTGGTATATGTACATATATAGACGATTATAATACAGGGATTCCAAATGTGTCATGTAAGTTTTTGTGGAGTGGACGGAAGGGGTGCGGCTGCTGTATAATATTGGCTTGCGGGGTGCCTTTTTTGTCTCTCAGGGACAATAAGAATTGTAAACCTCAAATAATGATTATTAGAATACTTCGATCTTATATTTGTTTAACTTTAAAATACTTACTTAATAATACTCAATTACAGAGGGCTAGAAAAAATTATTAACAAAAAAAAAAAAAAGGATATACATTTTTAAATATTCATCTTATATAATTAGTGTGCCTTGGCCTTGTATGTAATTTTCCAAACTTCGAACAGACAAATCGTAGAATGAAAGCGATAGAAAATCGCCAGTGGCATAGAAATATGTGTTATAATTGTCCAGCCCCAAACGCCAAAAAACTCAAGGTGCGACTCACGAAACACAGCGCGTCCTTTAATAAGAGTGTTGACAAACCATATGGCAATGTTTGCAACTAACAAAAAGGTAATAATCTCGCGGCCGGGCTTACGACGCACCTGCTTAGATCCCTTGCAGCGGCGATGGCTAGCGTGTAATATAAACATCGTCTGCAATGATGTTTGTACGACACCAAAAACCTCGGCAATAATGCCTTCAACTCGGTCTGGTACCGTGTCCCATTTCGCAAAATAGCTGCCAAAAATACTGAACATTCCATACAAGTAGACGCCTGTCTGGGCCACTACAAGTAAGAGATTATCCAAATCCATTGAATGGTGTTCGTCGCTCGTGTCCTTGATGTACCTGAGATCACGCATTAAGATCATGCCTGCCAAAAAAGAAATATTAGAAAAGAAATTCGTTGTTTTAATCTACATATGTATGTACCTGTTATTACTGCGGAGGCGCACATGAAGTACATAAAAGTCTCCCAAAGTGTGACTTCCTGGGTTGCGATGAGTTCGTAGCCGGGTTGTGTATACAGCACAAAGTACATAATCATTGAGATAATAGTCATAACAATAATTAGTATGCCGAAAAAGAGACCTTTGTGAGACTGGGAGCAATCGACAGAGAAGTGGTGGGCCGGCTTCTGTGCAATTGGCTTTACTGAGTTCTTACGTGTCTTGTCGATGTCCGGTATGGATTTAACGGTCTTCCACATTTCAAATAAAATAACTGCGCAAATCAATGAGTATTCGATCGTACACGGAAAAAGAAATGGTGACAGCTGTTGGACTAATGCACCCATGATTGTTGTACGAGAGCATCTTGTAAAAGAGGCATGTGTTGGCGCTGCTATTATTGTGATATTACTAACCGAGGTCGACATATTCGCTAATATATTGTGGAACATGCTTTCTACGGAGCGGTTTTGCATTTTTAATCCTGTGTAATGTGGTCCGTGTAGTTGTAACGATTCATTTACGGCTGACCAGTCAGGACCGCCATGTGCTCCGCTGTGTAATACGGGATCTTGGCCCGGATCAATGTCATGGTGGCTTATATGAAATATTTCGTGTTTTGTCTCCTCCACCAATACGTATAACCATTCACACAAATTTGTGGCCACCATATGCATGAGCCCAAATCGCGAGGTCACCTTGTGCCGCGCCATGTCCATATACGTGGTGTTAAGGAAGATAAACTGTACTTGGGCAATGCATAGGACCATGCGGCAGATGGGAGTGATGGCTACAAAGACATCGTGGCATCCAGCATGACCATTTAGTTCAAAGAATTGACCAAACTCCAATCCAGAATATACCATTGTACCGATAGCGAAGGCAATGGCGCCTACGCGTAGATAGAAGCTTCCGAAATGAGTCACTTTGTGCTTCAGGTGTATATTGCTATTTTTTTCGTCTAAAAGAATCGGGTCACAATATCAAGTGTTTTTCTTTTATTGTATGTAGATTTTTAGCAAATGATTTTTTCTCCGGGTTCACTTTTCTTATTCTGTGTCAAACTGTATTTTAATATTGAACAAGTTGTTTAATTCAATTAAAACCTATGGTTATATTTATTGAAATACGCATCTTTTAAGATATTTGCTTCATAACCAAATTTGTTAGAAATTTTTTTTAAAAAAATTTGTCTTTTTTGATGCAAATGTATATAGTTTTAGCGTTTATACCTTTGTATGTCGCAGTAAGACTTAAAAGTAAAGTGAAACGGAAAATAACAAATCAGTAAATCATTGCATAATCATTTACGATAATCATTGTATGTATTAGACTTACGAAAGTCCTTGAGTGCATTGAAGAGCGACCGATTACGGAATGCACTTATGTACAAAAATATGACAAAAAATATGCTGCCAGCATATAAATAAACATAAAAACCCTGGTACACATAGGTTGGTATTTGATCTGATATGACTTCCGTAATAGGAAGGCATACACCTAACAGCACTAGCAACTTGCAATAAGTGGCAGACAATGCCGAGCTGATGGCATCGCTATAAAAAAAGAAAATAGTAAATAGTTTATTGCATTTTATGCCACGATAATTAAGTTCTTACTTGCCCGTTCTTCGGTTCTTTTCTTTTTGCTGTTTGGCTTGAAAGCTTTTTGCACCACTGTCGTAGTTGGAACTGGAACCGTTGCGAGCACTTCCGGAGCCACTTTGAAAGTTGATGGTCGCCGTACTGCCGTTAACAGTTCCATGGGGATTTCTTAGGTGGAACAAAATAAAGAAACAAAAAAGAGGTCATTTTATTAACAGTTAATGATAACAGATTTTTTAAGGCATATGAAATTTTGGTAATATGTAGGCCAGCTGTACCCTGCATTTCTGTAGTTGCGTGGATGTAGAAAATTACTGGGATCTTTCCGTCCAGGTCCAGAAGGTCGCTGGGTCAAGATCTCCTGCAGCAGTATAGAAGGACGGCGGGACACCTGGAGTGTGCAAGCTGAGTCGTCACGGTGTATACCGATAGCTGGGAGTGGTAAAAGAGCCTGACGCTGGCTACCGTGTTCCACCAGTTCCAATGTAGTCTGCGATTTCGCTAGCGGCGAAATGGGGTGTGACATAATTGGTATATTATGGTGACCGCAATGATCACATGCGGTACGAGCGTACCGTTTTACGGAGTTAGAAGTAGCAGCAATGGATGTGTTAACGTTTCCGGAGATTGCTGGTGTTCCCGGCGGTGGCGTCGTTGCGGGCGATAGACGAGAGAAGGATATCGATTTTTTCGGTTGCCTTATTGTAATATATTCGCAGCTGTCGGTAAGTGCTTGATTCCTGATATAATGTTGGGATTTAAACAGTTAAACAGAGTCGGTGGACGCCTGCTATTTAATACACTTTTTTCTGCATACATGCATACACATTTTCATGCACAATGGGACTTAAAATATTCACAAGCACGGTAACCAATCGCACTGGTCAGCTTTAAGTTCGCAAATCAACTGACAACAACATGACCACAGAAGATTTGCTGGTAATGGACAAGAATCGGTGCGACTTCTTGTTGACGATATAAAAATATGGATATCGCAGTGCTGGTCAGTCGGGCATCAATTTTCTAATGGGTTTTTGATTGATTTTGTGGCAATATATACTTGATGTAATTAGCCAATATAAGACCAGCACACGGGCGGTAAACTCTCAAGAGTTATCACTGACTGATAACACACAAAATGAGTATGTTTGTATCAATCAAAGGCAGCTTGGACATATGCAATTGTTGTTCTTCAAACGAACAATTTTTTTACATAATTCGTTCCAATATATAATTAGTAATTTGCTATTTACCCAAGTTTTTTTTTATCGTAACATATACATATACTTATACATATGAGGTTTAGAAGTATATAAGTACTTTATAAAATATACATATACACTATAAATTTGACAACATTATCTGCTAAAACATCTAAAGGCTCTAGTCAAATGTGATTGAATAGAGTCTGAAGTTCTTTAATATACGTATATGGTATATGTGCGTATTAGTATAGCGGAGTTAGCAATATTGTGGTCCCACCTTAAATTTATAAGATAATAGGAATCTGAATGAATTATTAAAAGCCATGATATTTTGTGTATGTGTTTAATCATTCTTATAAATTATAAATAATATTACACCACTATGTCATGGTAACTGTTGGGTGGTTTTTAACAAAGTATATATGACATCACGTAACCGAATTGATTACTAAATTTCTATCTGTTAGGATATACATACTACTTACGTTAAACCTTTGACGGTGAATCGTGCTGTGCTAATTTTATACTAACCAGCTTTGTATGTTATTAACAAAGATCAGCTAAATGAAAAATCAAATAGAATCTTCTGCTTAAATAAAAATATGATCAATATAAAAATAGTTCAAGTTGACGAAAAGAGAGTTTCACTATGTGAAAATAAATCACTGGCATGAAATAATGTGAAATATTTTGTTCGTACGGCCTGTAAATTGTGTAGATAAGGCCGTGTAGAAGTAATTATAATTAATTATGCATACATTTTTGTTGGATGTACGCTAGAAGTAGGTTAAAGTAAAAGACTTGAAAACGAAAGATATCCCTAACTAAAGTGAATGTCGTACATCTCCACCATCATTGCTTTTCGTAGTATCTGGATTCTGGCCTGAAGACCGTTGCATAAAATCATTGCGATCAATATGCATTTTTATACCTTCACATATATACTCTGTAAGCTCTGCTCTGCACATCGTCTGTTCGCACTAAGCTAAATATTTTACAAAGCTACTTGCAACTATACAATACACAAGTTAAAGAGACGCTAAGCTGTGTTGTTAGTGTTATTTGCGTATTTGAAATTGACTACTTAATTTTATAAGTACATTCATATTATCATCATTATTATTATTATTAAAAAATAGTTGCAAGATATCAATCTAACGTTTAAATATTATTGTTTGCTATGGTCTTGAGATAAGACTTCACTTTATTCTGGGTCACTTATAAAACTTATCTACTGAATTCATATACACATTCACACGCACATGCAAAGCGATCTCATCGTTGATTTGTCTATCAAAAAATATTTACAAATGTACAACGTTAAAATTATTATTTAATGGTTAGAAGTCATTTTAAATGAAAACACACACTTTTTGGCTCGCGCCACAACATCATCTTGGTAATGAACGCGTTGCTTTGTTTTCCACAATAAAATCGGTTCATCGTAAAAACCGCTTGTATTTATATTATTCAGCGACATATTTAAATTCATTTGGGCGAGGCTTAGAACGCAGTTTCAATATTAACCATTCGTAAGAAATGGCTGTCAACGAGCTTGAGTTCAAATAATTTGCCGGACACCGCGATTTTGTAAAAGAGCATATGCTCTTTACAACTATTCAGCAGTATGTCGCCTGAGTTACTAATAGCATTTAATATATTTGACAGCTACTGCAGCCGCCGACGGTGCTGTCTGTGAGTCTACGTTTGAGTAGTTGATTAGCGATTTTATTGGCTTTCTCTTTTTGCCGTCGTACACAGGCTAACACAATTTTAAATATGTGAGAGCTTAAATTGAGCGACTTTGCCTAAGCACTTTAAAGATAAGCAAGAATCGGTTTATAGTACTATAGGAATTAGCTAATTTTGGCTGGCTACAAAAATAGCATAGAAGATATACACTTTTGTCTGTAAATTAGATGTCAAGAGATTTGCTCTTACAATGAATCACAAAACAAGTAAGAGTGCCTATTCGGTTGTGGCCGACCGGGAAATACCCGCTATTTATGAACCTTTCAGTGCATAAATTTATGTAAATATATATATGTACATAAATGCAGTTGAATGTGCATGTATACCAAAGGACAACATTATCCTTGGTCAAAATTCTTGTAAAAAAGATACCCTCAATGATCCTATATAGACATAGGTGGAAATTTCCCACCCCATAACTCTGTCAAAACTCAAGCGATTTTCATAAGTTTGGCTCCTTATTTAGGGTTTAGCCTCTAGATCAATATCCATTTAAGTCTGGCAACATTATTCTTGGTCAAAATTCATGTACAAATGGTACCCTCAAAACTCCCATTACTCGGTCAAATCTTATCATATTTGCACGAGGTTTGGGTCTTTGTTCATGGTTTGGCATCTAGATCTGGCAACATTCTTCGTGTTACTAGGTTTTGTCCGATCTGCTTCAATTTTATTTCTTAGCTCTTGTTCTTATTTCCAAAGCTCTATATAAGAACTTAATGAATACGTGTTTCAGCGATTTGGAAAATTTCACCCGCAACAGTGTGAATAGAATGATTCTTTTTTGTTTACCGTCCGATCGGTTTCAATCTAATTTTCAATGATTTTTGAAAGACTTACGAAATTTGCTTAAAAAACAGTTTTTTTGTACTTTATGGGGTCGAAGATGCTTCCTTCTGCGTGTTATATACATTTGCACAAATACATTATACCCTTTTTACCTATTTTAAATGGGTTCGGGAATTAAAAAAAACATTAACACCCATATTAGTGCCGCCTCGTCCCGTCAGTCAGTCGGGACAAAAATTTGTATATATATAGAGATGAACTCTTGTAGCATGGGGCTAGATCGCCTCGGTTCATTGTTCTGAAGAAGTATATTTACCATGTGAGGTAAATATGCTTTGTTTTCCTGTTACATACACAGAAAGGTGGACGTAATGTTAAATGTTTTTTATCATGACGCTTTCAACACCTTTCACTCGCCGTTTTAATTGCACAGCGTTTGTTTTAATAAAATAACTTTAATTCTTTTGATTATAAAACAGCATGTTTATTATGTAGTATTTAACACTATTTTGTTCGTATTCGATTTCATTGGAACATATTAAGTATTACATTAGAGGTGTATACAAATTGTTTCATATAGATTAATAAAAGCGACATATTCAGTCTCACCTAAATGTAACCGATGGCATTCGTACGTATTTTATTTCGCTGTTAGGATCCAGCATTAAAGCAATCCACAAATTGTCTTAAAAATTATTTTGAATCAAGGTAATAAAAGAACGAACTATTATAAATGAGAAATAAAAGTGTAGGCGCCACTGCTGATGTAAGAAAACTAAAATACGAATGCCTTTTGATATTTGTTCTTATCGTTTCGGTTTGATAGTGTTAGGAATTATGCGTGACTCGACATTGAATGTGCTTTATAGGCAGCGCGTTTATACAAGTATGTGTAACTTCTTTATAGTTAAAGCTTGGGTATTAAATTGTGTTACCGATGCGCACGAGTTTTGTCAGTGACAAATGACTGTATGTACATACATATATGTATATGTTTTTGGGTTTCAAAAATTAATAATTACTGTCAGTAAGCAAGTAACGCAGCTACTTGTTGTTCCAATAATATGTATATAAAGAAATATAAAGGCATAATCATTAATAAATAAGAAGGAGGAACAATTGTCTTCGGGTTGTCGAAGACACCATAACCTTCCAGACATATGCATATTCGACTTGCAATATATATCCATAAATAGCTATGCAAGGGTGTTTTTACCCAAAAGGGCAATTACCAGAATATATTTCCCGTAGGAGTTTTTAATGAAGTGGCGTGATGTCAATAAGATTATATTACGTTGGAATTGATTTTTATTTTTTAATTATGTGTATTGGCTAAAATATGTTACGAACATTTGCCTATGATTTGAGTTTGTGCTTTAATATTAAATCATTTAGATTTTCAAATTGTGCTGCATTAACATATTATTTTAATCAACATTTTCATAGTTATCTATCTGATTGGTAAAAATGTATGCTTGTATGAATATTTGTACTTAACTAAAACATCGAGCTACAACATATTACATTTATATTCATGGTTATTTACTTATCTCGTCTTTTAAATTAAAAAAAATCGGAGATGTCTCCTCTAATTCAAAGCGTTGCGTGACAAAATTATCGTGTGTATGAAAGCATAAGAAAGCGAAATCAAGTTTCATAACTTGTAAATGTTTCTTCGCAATGGCCGTTCATGCAAATTCAATTTGCACATGCCTAGGTGAAGTGCGATTATTCTAAATTTCAGCAATTTTTAATTTTAAAAACACTTAACGGAACAGCTTCGCGGTTGCTTTTGCAAAGGGAATTAAACACAGATTAATTTCTCTCTTTGCTAATTTCTTGCAATCAACTTGCTCATCTGCCTCGCCTAATAATAACTCTTACCCTAAGTTCTATATTTGCTCTCATTATTTCCCAATCCCGTCTGCTTTCAGCAAGATATTCTTCAAAATCGCACGCTCCTGGGCCTGAGAACATTCCTAGTTGTCTACTTATCTTCGCCGATTTCTAAAACTTTTTAATCAGTCCCTCTTATATGATTTCCAAAAAAAAAAGGTGGGATGTCTGACCAAACTTATAACACGGGTATTGCAAAACTGTCCGCTATTCATAATATATTTGAATAATTACTTAAACTTTGCAGCATTTCTGCAAATCAGCTGTTTCCCCTGCTCCACATTGATTCGTAAAGTTGTTTGATGTTACTTCTCTGGTAAATTATGCTTTCCTTTCGAAAATGCAAATTGTACTTTACACCGGCTTCGGCTAGGTATTTGACTGTGTGCACATAAATTTGAACTTCTTAAACTTGTCCATTTAGGGTTCCCTCTCTTTTGCTTTTGACTCACTCTTATTTAAAGGGTTGGATCCAATAAGCCTTCCTAAGGTTGACTACCTCGAATCAGGTTTACATGTAGATTCTAGAATAGTTTATAAAGATCAAGTATCTTTCATTTTATAGCTATCACCACCACGCGCCTCCAGCCAATAGCAATAAATAAACTAAATGATACATTTTTTCAATATACCCACCAATTTAAGCCATCATGTATTGCAATTATCTTTCTGAGAATATACAAATATTCTATGGCACAATCATTTTCACTGCCACAAATGGCCGTATCCACCATTTAACGAAAATATTGCTTTAAGGGCATCAGCTGGGGAAAATACTTTAATTTAAGAAAGAATATGTTTAATATTTTATGATAGAGTATATAGAATTTTGAGTGTACGCTACGACGGGCATATTAGAATTTTCTTGAACTCTGTTGAATTTGTAGATTGTGTATATATAGTATATATGTATGTATTCAGTTCTTAATTATCTAAAATGGTACTTGTTGCCACTCCACACAGTATGCAGGTTTCGTCGACAACGAACTTGTTAAAAATCATCACAGCCCGCTGCTGACGAAATCTGAGTTCAATGTAGATTGTTATACAAAGCTTGTCCGTTTTTCTTTACACTTCTTTAAAATCCATTCCACTTTTTACCTTTTTATTTTCATAGATGTATATAAAGCAAATAAGAATGCTCAGGTCGGGAGTGCCCTGAAACTTATACCAACACCAAATGTATCTCGCGATACGCGCATTATTAAAGAAACAAGTAAGAGTGCTCTAATCGGGTGTGCCCAACTAAACCTTCTTCTACCAACACTAAATGCAGCCGCAATACGCGCTCGTTTGTATTGGCGTTAAAAATAAAGAGTATCTAGTCGGGAGTTGCCGACAAGGGGATACCCTGAATTCTCTTCTACCAACACCGAATAGAGCTTACCGGTACGAGCTCATTTGCTTTGAAAGTAATAAAACTAATTTAAAAGAAAAAATATCCCTCATGTGGACTCGAACCCATAACCATACCAACAATTTTTTTTCAAAGAACAAAAAAAAACGATTTGATAACAGCACATACACCCAGCATATAATACAATACAATCGCAATTGCAATGCTGTTAATACAATTCTATAAAGACGCGCATGAATGTATGTTTGTCATGTCATGTATACATAAATTCTTGCAATTTGCGCTAGCAGCCCCAAAAATGTGACTTGTCAATATAAGCATTATTGTGCGATAGAATATTCGTATATTCTCAAAAAGACAACAGCATTAAAATTCTGGCTTAAATTGGTGAGAAGTTCCAAATGATTTATTTATTTGTAGCTATTGGCGAAGTGGTGGTGATAACTATAAAATGAAAGATATTTGATTTTATATACCATTCAAGAAGCTACATGCCAAATTTGGTTTCTAGCTATTAAAACCTAAGAGTTTTTGCTCAGAAAACAGTATTCCAATATTGATTTTTTTTTACTGTCTGGAAACGTGTAAAGTTATCGATTATCAAAAAATCTCGTACTGCGCGGGCACTGGGAGCATATATGTACGTTCGAAATTTCATGTCTCTAACTCTTATAGGTTCTGAGATGGACACGTACAAAAATACGGAGAGATCGACGCTCATCGCTAGATCGACTTGACCATTTCCCTAAACCGTAAGAGCTAGGAAGTTGGATATTTGCACGGTAGTTACCTTATGTGATGGAGGTGCACGCCAAGCCCGGTTTTTGGGAAATTCCTTTCGGATTCAAAGTCATTTTCAAAGGTATTTGTGAAAATTTGTTTGTTTTTTGGATGATAAGGTGTCCCATCGGTCTCAAACTTTTTTTCAAAATTCTAAATAAAAACTAGCTGAATACGTGAATTAGCTATTTTGGAAATTCCACCCGCATTTGTGGAATTGCGGATTGGCTCCACACTCATTTTCACTGCGTGCAAAAGATACACCTAAAATATTAAGCACACAACTTGACACTGGCAGGGCCAGGGAATACCCGCTAGTATATACATATATTGAAAATGTCATAGTCTTACTTCGATATTAAAAATATGCCTGTGTTTGAACCCTGATTTGCACCCAACGGAGTGGATTTCCGCAATCGCAATCGCGTTTCAAATAATATTTAACATAAATAAAATTAAACAAGTAAGAGGTTCTAGTCGGGAGCTCCCGGCTAGGGGATACCCTGTACCCTCTTCTTCCAACACCAAATGCAGCTCGCGCTACGCGTTCAAAAAAGTTTCCTTGGCTTTCCTCGTAACTGACCGCACCACTTACCGCTGCCTCTACTCAAGGGCCACTCCAATAATTGAGCTTTAATAAGAAAAGAACCAATTAAAATAGCAGCACAGAAAACAATACAATCATAATTGCAATTCTGTTGATAGAATTCAAAGGAAACACGCATGAATGTGTGTGTGTGTACATGTATACAGAAATTCTTGGAATTTGCGCAGCAGCTATGCTGCTAATACGTGCGCACATAACTTTTGTTATCTTATTATCTTATTATAGAGTGGAATATAGAATACTTGTGTATTCTCAAAAAATCAATTGCATATAAATTGTGGCTTAAATTGATGGGCAATACAAGTTGGATAATTAACTTGATTTATAGCTTTGAGGTGGTAGCGGGGAGGTGGCAATAGGTATAAAATTTAAGATACTTGATATATGTATATATTTTTCTAGAAGCTACATGTCAAGTTTGGTGACCCTAGGTCATATTGCTCAAAAAGGCCGAAATTGCTCAAAAAACAGGATTTTAATATCGATTTTTATTGATTACTTGGAAACGGGACAAGTTATCGAATATCGGAAACAAACTCTATCTGCGCGGGCATTAGGAGGACCTACAGCTAAAATTTCTCTAGCTTTTATAGGTTCTGATATCCTTGCGTTAATACATACGGACGGACGGAGAGACGGACAGGCGGACAGACAGACAGACGGACAGACAGACAGACAGACAGACGGACATGGCTAGATCGACTCGGCTATTGATGCTGATCAAGAATATATATACTTTATGGGATCGGAGATGCTTTCTTCTGCCTGTTACATACATTTGCACAGATACAATATACCCTGTTTATCCATTTTTAATGGGTTCAGGGTATAATAATGAGAGTGAAACCGATCGGACGAAAAATAATCCGTAAAATAAAAATAATCGCTGGGGCGGCCTTTTAACATATTTAAGTGAAAATCTGCTTAAACAAGATTGGTCTACTCGGGAGTCTCCGTTCGTTGCCTGCCTTGGAAGCGAACACGCAATTTCGCTGAACCTTGCTACCGCCTTAGTTTTTTTTTTCGCAGAAACTCAGATCTTGGTATAGCTGTGGAGTATGAGGCGGGGAGTATGTGAAGCAGTTCGGTCGGTTTAATATATATTTGCGAGTTCGACTCCGGTAGAGGGAACTGACTTTTTTTTTAAAATTATTTTTATATATTCTAAAGCAAACAAGCGAGTAGCTCGATCTGCTGCACCTAGTCGGGTACTACCGACTAGAGTACTCTTATTTGTTTTATTACTACATGACTAAGAATTGGTATGGAAACACGTATATAAGACAATTTAAACGGGTGAGGAAATATGGTCGCAGAGTAAATCAAGGCTCCACATTTGTTTTTCCATATATTGATATTGTGGGCTTAACTTTCTTTTGCCTGTGAGTTCTCGTAAATTTTTTTGATTAATTTGGAATATGTCGTACGGTATATACTAGGACGACAAGATGTAAGGTAAGTGAAAAACCACGCAAACACTGTTGAAACAACTAAGCTGATGACGGTCTTCGAAGTCGTAGAATAAATTTCAAGTTGTCTGTCAACTTACGCTCAATTTCGTTGGCCAAGACCGTGGCAGCTAAGTTGAAGCAGTAAATTGCTACTGAAAAAGTTGTAAACTTCAAACTCAAGATGATTGTACATTTAAAGAGGGCAGACAATCTCGTAGACAAAGTGTTCTGCTACATTTTTTTTACATTTTTTAAAATTTAGTTACATCCCTGTAACAGTCGGGAATGTCAGTATATTTGCCTCCATTAGTAAACGCGATTTTACTGTTTTGTTTTTTATTTTGGTAAAATAATTAGTCTTTGTGTACATTGAAAAGAAGTTAATTTTAATCAAATGAGACTATGAATAAGTATATGTGCATGTCAAATATAAGCACAACATATTTTGAAATAAACAAGTGTATCCCCATACCGGATCATTACAAAAAAAACAATCTTTTGTTGAAATGAAATAGTCACAAGTCTTCAATTTATGTGACAAAAAATATTGATGGTTATCGTAGCTATCTATAAAAACGAAAAATTCTCAAAAAATCGCCCCAGTTTCCTAAGACGATAGTATTTTAATCAGAAATAATACTACTTTTAATGCGTAATCCCCCCGTTGTCATATGTCATTTTGAAGCACACGGCCAGTATTATATTATGCTATTTTTTCATTATTTGATTTTGTTTTAATAAAAGTTGTCAGATAAGTTACTTGAAAGAAAACATCAAAAATGTTGTGTTGATGGTGATAAAAATGGAAACATATGAGCTCATGCATACAGACCGACAGTAGATTATCGCATTGTAAGATTAGCAGATTGCACAATTTTTTTTATGTTAACAATTGCAATAATTTCCATTTTTCAGGGCCAGTTTGAAAGTCACCACACCAAAAATTTGGTATACTCAAGTGCACTTCGGTTATAACAGTTTTCATAAATGCCCAATAATCAAAAACAAATAAATTGGTAATCGGTAAAGACAGTATGGACCATATAGAACAATTGAATAAAGTATATTTTTCCTTTTAAAAAGCCCCTATCAATAGCCGTATATTATTTTTTCACAATAAAGATTTGTATGAAAGGTTATTGATTCGTTTTAAGGGGTACGAAATATCATAAGTGGGAAACAAAGCGTCAACCAAAAGCAGCTTATACTAAAATATAAATCTCAATAATCGTCTGCTATGACGATGAATGTCCTTGTCCGGCTTACAGTCCCACTGCGTTGAGTATGCAGAAAAGGGGTAAAAGTCGTCGGGAAATTTGTATGCACGTTCGCATCTTAAGTAAAAACGTCAGAATCTTTTCTTTTTTCCTTACGATAAGGTAATTTTTTATTGTATTTTTTCTGATTTCCCGCAGTTTTTCTATTCTTTCTCGCATTTAAGCTTTAGTAAAACATTTGCCAGTGTTGGGGAAGGACTCCCAAGAGATTCTGTGTTGAAGTTGCCTGCCTCGTGATATTCTTGGTATTGGTGACGTCTTTCTTGTGATTGTCTTGGCAACGTTTAAGGAGTAATCAAAATGAATTTGTTGGTTGTGAATTTTACGCTTTAATGAAAGCAAACAGACATGTGCATGCATGTACTTTTGTAGACTTTTTGTTGGCCAACTGCTTTGCGCTTACCTTGATTGGGCTAATCGAGCAGAGTCAAGGACATTAAGTAAAAATTTAAGATATTAATTTATTTATGTATTTTTTTATCTATGTTATAAATCTCTATAAGATATGTCGTCCCTATTGACTGGTTTTTAAAATTTACTCGCTCGATATAAGTAATATTTGAAGATGATTTGATCCCATTAACAAAGATTGGAATGGATGTTGTTAGAACATCAAGCCCCACTTCTTGTTGTTACCTATTTAAGTCTAACGTGATTTCATGTCACTTACAATAAGCTTCACACATAACTAAATCGGGAGTGCATTTATGCATCGATCTACATATAAATAAACAAAATATTACATACATTCGCGCACGTCGTTTGCTGTCCAGCTTACGAGAGTCTCTTTGGCTCTCAAAATTATATTCTTATCGACTCAATGGAAACATATGGGCACATGCATACAGACCGACAGTAGATTATCGCATTGTAAGATTAGCAGATTGCAGCTGCTAACGACTGTTGAATGTTGAAAATTATTTGTTTTGCTAAAAAAAGTAACGCAATCTGCGGTATAAAAGATTTCTATATTATATTACAAATGGCTACCTTTGAAGTCCAGTCATCGCAAAAAGAAAACATGAAATCTTATAATTTTACGACATAAAATAATTCACTTAAAATCAAATAAAATTTCATCTTCTTTCAATAGAAATGATCACGCTGGGTAGAGCTTCACCTGGTAGTCAGGTTGCATTGCTTCCATTCATAAGCTACTGAAGAGAACAGTGAATAGTTAAACACTGCCAAAAGGCAGCAACAAATAGCAAGCAAGTTGAAGTGGAAAAGAGTGACATTGTAGCTCGCAGCGAGCCGAAGGAAGAAATATTCAAATAAATATAAAGTGAGTGATTTGAGGTTTGGCGACACTAACGTGACTTTATAAAGCTATAACATGGCAACAAGTAGTCAAGGTCTGTTAGGTTAGTTAGCTGCCCCAACCTCCTTATTATCTATAAGCCAAATTATGTGATCGGTATATTATTAACTATTCTACATAAACTCGTTACTATCATACATAGCAACATTTTTTTAATGTAAACTGAAAACAAACTAGTTTTGTAGCAGCAAGGAAAATAGAATTGTAGTACACCCTGGAGTAATTGTTTTACGATTTTTTATATGTCTAGTAAAGTACACATGTCTAGAAATGATGTGGATGCATTTGTAAGTATACTTAGTAATTGGAAAATATTTCGATTTTAAAGATGGTATGTATATTTCCAGATGCAGTCGGGCATTTATTGCTGGCACCAATCAGAGCATACCAAAGGTGGAGGAGAGCCTAGATGGCACCGAGTGCTTTTCAGAAGATTCCAAGGACGACGTTAATAAAAAGAATGATCGTTGTGTCGAAATAAATGGTAGTTCCCCACAGTTTGCATTCCACAAAATGCTGAACCGCCAAACGTTGACAAAAACCTACCACTTGCGGGCAGTATATAGGCCTCGATTACGAAAGATTTATCTCTATGGCTATCCACTATTTTACAACTGTGTTTCGACAAGTATTCAGAACAAACAATTTCGACGTTTGGACGCCAATGATCATTTTCTGCACCAAGCACTCTCGGCGGATGATGTAAATCAGTTGACAGATCTACATGAATCCACACATTTATTGTATATAAATAAACATTCAGAAGGAAATAATGTTCGTACGCCATGCATTGCAGCTAACCAGCTATCTGTGCAATCAGAAAACTGGGTAGCTAGCGATTTGCTTGATGCCAGCGAGCTAGAAGTCTTCACTTCATCTGAAAATTCCCCTCTACAACCGGACAGTGTTAATAACTTGAACGTTACGTGTATAAATAACGCATGTGGCTTATCCTTCGATCACAATGAGTGCAGATGCTGTTTATGCTTGAGAAGGAAAAACGCAATTAAATCAAGTGTTTCAAAGGCCAAACGTTTCATCGATGAGGCTGTGCAGTCTTTGCGTGCATTACCATCTTACCCAGCTTATGCCTCTCATTCCCGTAAAAGAAAGACGAACGTATACCTTATTAATCTTGCTCATCTGTTACTGGTAATCACGTGCCTACGTGGAGTGTTTTAAAACAAATGTGAGTCAAAGTCTAAAAATGATTTTTGCAAAATTACTATGTATAGGCAATGTTTATCGTAAAAACGAAAATGTTAATTTCTGAAATATGATATGCAGGCATGTGTATTTCATACCCTTCAAACCTCGTGTCAAGATAAATTTTAATAAATAATTCTCTGAGTTATCGAAAACTGGATATATTTCAAATAAACATAGTTGTATCTAACCTACCTATTAATATCAATTATTAACCAAACTATTCTATACCGTTAAAGTATTTTATGTATATATAACTAGCAATAAATGATTATATGTAGATTGTATACAAATCTTATAATAGTGAGATTATATGGAACAAAGTAAATAATAATACAGGTATTTTCTATGAACGCAAACAAGTAATATATATGTGTGTGCGTGTTTGTGTGTTTGCATGAATGTGTGGGTGTGTGTGTTTGTATGCATTTATGAATATACATATGTATGCATGCATGTTTGTTTTCTAATACCAAACCAAACCCAGCTTATTTGTCGCTGTGCTGCAAATTTAAATAAACCGAATTTCTACCAAGTGCTCTACTCCTCGATTCTCAAGAAGTCAAGTAGGCTTTGCAGTTTTTTATGCTTAGCTAGTAGTGTAGCGGTTTTTTTTGTTTTTTTTTGTTGGGTTTTTCTTGTGTTGTTGTTGTTTTTTTTTTTTATATGTAAATTTATATGTATGTATGTATGTACATATATATATGTATGCATGGCGGTATGCATGTATGTACATATATATATGCATGTTTTGCATATATACAAACAAACATGCATGCATGTATATACAAATACGCATACATATACATATGTATATGCAGACATGCACACAATCAGCATACATCTTTGAGTCACATTTCTACCGAAGAAGCGTGGAGCTTTCTGAAAACTGCGAAACCCCCATCAGATTAATTTTGACAAAGATCTTTGAAAAGGTTTTTGAAGCCGACTGATGGTAAGCGAAAAACTTTCATTCAACAAATCGCAGAAACACGTATTCATTAAGTTCTAATGTAGAACTGTATCATTTATTTTTATGCAAATCGGAAAAACTTAGAGCAAAAATCTTTGCATTTTCCACCGAGGAAGTTTGGATTCTGCGAAAATTGTAAAACACGTCTCAAATGATTTGTCGTATAGATTTTAGGAAATAAATTTGTACACGAAACGCCATCCACCAAATATTTGACCCTCATTTCCACCAAAGGGGAATTCATTTTTCGAAAAGTGTGAAACAACCCTCAAATGAATTGGAGCAAAGATCTTTAAAAATGAGTTTGTGGCCGATAGGATGGTAAACAACAAAGTTTCATACAAATGTTTTTCACGATTTTTCTGTACATGCGGGTGGAATTTTTCGAAACCCCGTCGTCACATAAATATATATATATATATATATATATATGTACATATATATATATAAATAATATATCGCTCACCTGACGGAATCAGCAATGCTTGGGTACAAGGTATATCCTAGTCGTGCACATCTGACTAGATCACTCTTTCTACGTTTGTTTCGTACTAAAAACTAAGCCTGCTAAGGCATGCTTATATATTTTTACTATATTTTAGTGCAAGTGACAAGGTGGGTTTTGCTACTGACGCAAGTTAATAAAGTTAGCTGCTAGCCAATTTAAAACTAACACATTTAAAATGTGGCTGGTGGTAGTCGCCATTGATTGAGTTTACTGTGCACGCTAAAAGCCTAACTAAAATTAATTAACATTTTTATATAAACAAAGTAATTGACGAGAAAAACAAAAGTACTAATATAGTTTATACACTACGTTTTTCAACTTCTCTACAATTTTCAACATGGTAAGGTATACGAGTGAATAGTTAAATGCAAAATCGGGGTCTCTAGTTCTTGTAGTCATTGACATTCAAATTTTTTAACTGTCGGACAGACATACCAATCCATAAACACATCCGCCTATTGATACAGGTGCAAAAAGTTATTGAAGCATTAAAATAAATATGTGTATTTTTTTGTGTTTTTATATAGTTCTTTTTATAACTAATCAGCTAAGCTTTAAAAAAAAGTATTTGAAAGAGTAATAGTCTCTACGCCCCATATTGGAGTGTTACAAACTAAGAAAAATCATAAAGAGCTTTGTTCAAAATGAGACTGCCACCTTAAATGCCAATACAATTCATTAAAAGTAATAATACATTGGTGAAGGAGGCTAAATCTGAAGTGACAAGAACAACTAGCCAAAAGTATATTATACTTCATTTGCTATAATGATACAGACACATGTATGGTGTGAGAGCGGATGCAGTCGAACCCCTTTTGTAGTAGCAAATAATATTCACGAATACATGCACACGCAACAGTACGTGACATGTGCAATGCGGTAAAGCGGAAAAGCGGAAAAGGCAAACTCAGTACTCAACACAGCCACTAGTTGAGTCAGTCAGCTATTCCTTAGTGTGAGTGTGTATGTGTCTGTGTTTATTGTATCTGGCACATTTCCGTTGATTCTGATGTCTGCTGTGTTCAGAACTTTTATCAGTTGTATCAATGGCCAAGTTTGTTGTTGCGTTGACAGGCGAAAGTGTCTATCATATCTTTTGTTCAAGTGGCTTTTTTCAGTCGCATCTCTCTACTTTGCTCATGATATCAAGCGTTCAGAGTTAAATTTTTAATTGACGGATGTCGACACATATTAGTATGGACCAATGCTTCAATCCGTGCTTGCCCCGAACCGTTTTGAACGCGCAATTTTCCAAAAATAAAAACTTTTTAGGGATACCCATCCCCAAAGCTTTAATTACGGGGTCCCCAACCATTACATTTACTTTATAATATATATTTCAAATACTAGCGCACATCTTGTATATAAAATACTAGCGGGTATTGCCCCACCTTGCCCGTGCAACGTTTTGTGCTAACATTTTTAGATATTACCTTTCCAATAAGTACACGCCCGTGGAAAAGAAAATCTACCCATCTTGGTCTCCGATTCTATTTTAAAATACATATGTTTTAAGTGCATTGAATAAAGAACCAAATGTTGGAATCAACGATTTCCGCCCATGTTAGTCCTGCGGTGAGAATCTTGAAGCTGAATAATAAGAACGTATCAAATAAATTCTAACAATGATCTTTGAAAATTTAATTTTTGAAGCCGATCGAAAAAGCTTCCATACAACCGTTTTTCGATATTTATCCACTGTTGTGGGTGAATTTTGAAAACAATCCTTGAAAATGAGTTTGATTCCGATCGGACAGTAAACAGAAAAGTTTCATACAAACGTTTTTCACGATTTTGATGGTCGAAAATGGAAAATCGAAATAGGAATACCATGTGATATACCTTCTATAATAGGTGATTTTCTTTTAAGAAGAAGACATGTGACAAAAAACCCTTGTATTGCTACAAATATTTCGTACATATTCTAAATACTTTCTGGGGTCTTCGGTGTCTAGGTAAACACATTTTTATATAGTATGCTATACTATACTTCAAATAATATTTGAAAGTCACTCAAGAGATCAGCAATCGCCTACATACATAAATGTTTGTATTTATGTATGTATTTTTTTTATTTAAATAGTTATGTATTTTTTCAAGCATTTATATATGTATTTGTAATAGCTGCTGTCTTTAGTTGTGCCTATAGTTCAACTCGTTGGAATTTAAATCCACTCCTAGTATATTTAATCGGCAATAGACCATGACAGTGAACAAAGAATCTGTTTGTTGGCCGGATGGCAGACTAACGGTCTGTCTGCATGTCTGGTTGGCTGGCCAAATGCGGTTTAATTGTGCATCAATAAACATAAAGAATGAGTACACAAGAGCCAAGTGAGGTAACATTAAAACGCACGAGTATGACGATTGTGCAACGAAGCCTCGGCTGACTGGCTTGCTGACTGACTGAGTTTGGGTTTGGGTATTTTAGCGCGCTTCGGCAAATGAATGAAACCGATTTCCTCCAGAAATGCCACAGGCTGTAGTTGTTTAATAGTCCTCTGCTGGATTGGTAACGTTATTCGGTAAAAAACATTTTAAATGTAGGTAAGCGAAGATCCAAAATGTAGAACAGACATGCTTTAAGATTTGCATTATGGATCTTTTAACCGATTTTAAAATTGACATGGGAACATTTTGAGAAGCTAAAAGAAGAATAATAAAGTTAAAACTAAAAAAAAAAACAGACCTCTTTTAATTTCGGCAGGAACCACTGCCAAATAAACTTCTGATTGACCACCTGTTAACGGTTTGTAAACTGGAGCAGATATGTGGACTAATTTACATTTTCTGGAATGCAGGATAATTGGTTCATCTAATCATTCAATACTTACACTAGTTTTGTAATTATTAGTTTACCATTCGTATATATTGTTAGGCCATTAGTTTTTTCAAATTTGCTCGGTATTTTTACAGTATTTTGATTCACTTTTGCTGTTTTAATTAAAACAGCGGTTTGCTGGCGACAAAGTTTCTTTTTGAATTTCGCACACTCTTATTTTTGAAGCACCTAAACAAAAATTATATTGCACACTATTAAAAAAATGTGATTGAAATGGACCGTTTGACGCGGACACGACATTCAGAGCGACAGCAATAACAAAAGCAATACAGACTGAAATCTTAAGCCACCCGCTGCAAAGCGTTTGGCGTGTACTTCCGCCGTGAACGTCACGAATTGAATGAGCCAACAACTGATTTTCATTTATAATGAAAACTCTTTACAGGGCGACAGTAAACCCAACACGATGGCGAGCCTAACGACGACGACGACGCTTTTCCAACCCCCAAATACGACTGGGCAACCCGAAAGAGCACGAGCAAGGGCGAGTCGCGTTAGCGGTGGGTGTCATTGCGTTTGTGTTGTGTGTGTGTTGTGTGTTGTCTGCATAAATTTGTATGTGTGTGAGAGTCGAAGAAATCCCTAGCGCGCAGCATTCACATTGCTTTGTGGAACCCTATTTATTTCGCTGCTTCCCAATAACATTCGTTCTTGCTCGGCTAAATCAGTGTCACGAGCCGGGCCTCGTGTCGGCGGGGAAATTATGCACTGCTTCTGTGTCTACCTTTATACTTTTGCCCACCGCGCTGGGGCATGACGATGACGTCGACATTTCACAAGCACTGCGTTTGCCGCTGTTTCGCCGTTCACAGTTTCAACTGTTGCTGCTGGCGCTGTGAGGGCCGTTGACTGGACAGAACTAAAGCCAGCAAGGCAAGGGCAACAATACTTCACGAACCGTGAAAGTATGGAAATTCATCATTTTTTTTCGGCGTATTTTGCAGACAAACCGCCTTCCGTATGAATATAAACAAGAGGGAGAAAACGCTGCGCGGACGACATAAATCTCCGTTCAATGTAGTCTTTATTCAATGGGTACATGATTCAGATAACAGATAAGGTTCAGTCAATACTAGTACTTATATTTTGATGTGTGACTTTAAATTAGGGAGTTATTCAGAGGAAGATCGAATTATAAATATCTATTGTATCAGCTGGTATTTCACAGTTAGTGAAGTTTCATGTTAGTCTTATGGTGAAAAAAAAACGTTCGTTCTTTAAATAAAAAAATTAACAAATACATTTTCACAAGGATCTTTGAAAGTGAGTGAGCTGATCAGTTGTTAAAAAAAATAATTTTTAATTTTCTTCCACAGTTGCAGGTGGAAATTCCAAACTCGTTAAAACACGTTTCCATTAGGTCTTTATTTATTTAAAAATAAGTTGGAGTTCGTTCGGATGAATCTTACAATTTCGCCCTTGCACCATTGATTCCCATCTATCGACCAAGCGGGCCGATTTTGTAAAATAGGCACGAAAAACGACTTAAAGATTTTCGCACCAAAAAAATAAAAATCTTAATTAAGTCCACCTTTTCTGATGATTTTTTGGAATATCTCGGAAAAATACTGTCCGATTTGGGAATTTTATACCATTTTGGACTCGTAGGGATCAGTACCATCGATTGGCATCAAAAAAATAAAAATCTAAATTTTGACCAAAATCAACAAAATGACAAGGGGTTACATCACGTTTTTTCTCAAATTCGGGGTCGGCTCGAAAATCAAAACTTTTTTGATGATTTTTATTGAATATCTCGGGTAAATACTGTCAGATTTTGAAATGTTATACCTTTTTGAATTTGTAGGGATCCCTACTATCAATCTGCATTCAAACATTTTCAAAATCGATGGGTTAAAAAAATTGGTTGACCAAAAACCGATTCGTTTGTAAAGTCCACCTTTTCTGATGTTTTTTTGGAATATCTCGGAAAAATACTGTCCGATTTGGGAATTTTATACCATTTTGGACTCGTAAGGATAAGTACTATCGATTGGCATCAAAAAAATAAAAATCTAAATTTTGACCAAAATCAACAAAATGACAAGGGGTTACATCACGTTTTTTCTCAAATTCGGGGTCGGCTCGAAAATCAAAACTTTTTTGATGATTTTTATTGAATATCTCGGGTAAATACTGTCAGATTTTGAAATGTTATACCTTTTTGAATTTGTAGGGATCCCTACTATCAATCTGCATTCAAACATTTTCAAAATCGATGGGTTAAAAAAATTGGTTGACCAAAAACCGATTCGTTTGTAAAGTCCACCTTTTTTGATGTTTTTTTGGAATATCTTGGCCAAATACTGTCCGATTTGGGAATTTTATACCATTTTGGACTCGTAGGGATCAGTACCATCGATTGGCATCAAAAAAATAAAAATCTAAATTTTGACCAAAATCAACAAAATGACAAGGGGTTACATCACGTTTTTTCTCAAATTCGGGGTCGGCTCGAAAATCAAAACTTTTTTGATGATTTTTATTGAATATCTCGGGTAAATACTGTCAGATTTTGAAATGTTATACCTTTTTGAATTTGTAGGGATCCCTACTATCAATCTGCATTCTAAACATTTTCAAAATCGATGGGTTAAAAAAATTGGTTGACCAAAAACCGATTCGTTTGTAAAGTCCACCTTTTCTGATGATTTTTTGGAATATCTCGGAAAAATACTGTCCGATTTGGGAATTTTATACCATTTTGGACTCGTAGGGATCAGTACCATCGATTGGCATCAAAAAAATAAAAATCTAAATTTTGACCAAAATCAACAAAATGACAAGGGGTTACATCACGTTTTTTCTCAAATTCGGGGTCGGCTCGAAAATCAAAACTTTTTTGATGATTTTTATTGAATATCTCGGGTAAATACTGTCAGATTTTGAAATGTTATACCTTTTTGAATTTGTAGGGATCCCTACTATCAATCTGCATTCAAACATTTTCAAAATCGATGGGTTAAAAAAATTGGTTGACCAAAAACCGATTCGTTTGTAAAGTCAACATTTTTTGATGTTTTTTTGGAATATCTTGGCCAAATACTGTCCGATTTGGGAATTTTATACCATTTTGGACTCGTAGGGATCAGTACCATCGATTGGCATCAAAAAAATAAAAATCTAAATTTTGACCAAAATCAACAAAATGACAAGGGGTTACATCACGTTTTTTCTCAAATTCGGGGTCGGCTCGAAAATCAAAACTTTTTTGATGATTTTTATTGAATATCTCGGGTAAATACTGTCAGATTTTGAAATGTTATACCTTTTTGAATTTGTAGGGATCCCTACTATCAATCTGCATTCAAACATTTTCAAAATCGATGGGTTAAAAAAATTGGTTGACCAAAAACCGATTCGTTTGTAAAGTCCACCTTTTCTGATGATTTTTTGGAATATCTCGGAAAAATACTGTCCGATTTGGGAATTTTATACCATTTTGGACTCGTAGGGATCAGTACCATCGATTGGCATCAAAAAAATAAAAATCTAAATTTTGACCAAAATCAACAAAATGACAAGGGGTTACATCACGTTTTTTCTCAAATTCGGGGTCGGCTCGAAAATCAAAACTTTTTTGATGATTTTTATTGAATATCTCGGGTAAATACTGTCAGATTTTGAAATGTTATACCTTTTTGAATTTGTAGGGATCCCTACTATCAATCTGCATTCAAACATTTTCAAAATCGATGGGTTAAAAAAATTGGTTGACCAAAAACCGATTCGTTTGTAAAGTCCACATTTTCTGATGTTTTTTTGGAATATCTCGGAAAAATACTGTCCGATTTGGGAATTTTATACCATTTTGGACTCGTAAGGATAAGTACTATCGATTGGCATCAAAAAAATAAAAATCTAAATTTTGACCAAAATCAACAAAATGGCAAGGGGTTACATCACGTTTTTTCTCAAATTCGGGGTCGGCTCGAAAATCAAAACTTTTTTGATGATTTTTATTGAATATCTCGGGTAAATACTGTCAGATTTTGAAATGTTATACCTTTTTGAATTTGTAGGGATCCCTACTATCAATCTGCATTCAAACATTTTCAAAATCGATGGGTTAAAAAAATTGGTTGACCAAAAACCGATTCGTTTGTAAAGTCCACCTTTTCTGATGATTTTTTGGAATATCTCGGAAAAATACTGTCCGATTTGGGAATTTTATACCATTTTGGACTCGTAGGGATCAGTACTATCGATTGGCATCAAAAAAATAAAAATCTAAATTTTGACCAAAATCAACAAAATGACAAGGGGTTACATCACGTTTTTTCTCAAATTCGGGGTCGGCTCGAAAATCAAAACTTTTTTGATGATTTTTATTGAATATCTCGGGTAAATACTGTCAGATTTTGAAATGTTATACCTTTTTGAATTTGTAGGGATCCCTACTATCAATCTGCATTCAAACATTTTCAAAATCGATGGGTTAAAAAAATTGGTTGACCAAAAACCGATTCGTTTGTAAAGTCCACCTTTTCTGATGATTTTTTGGAATATCTCGGAAAAATACTGTCCGATTTGGGAATTTTATACCATTTTGGACTCGTAGGGATCAGTACCATCGATTGGCATCAAAAAAATAAAAATCTAAATTTTGACCAAAATCAACAAAATGACAAGGGGTTACATCACGTTTTTTCTCAAATTCGGGGTCGGTCCGAAAATCAAAACTTTTTTGATGATTTTTATTGAATATCTCGGGTAAATACTGTCAGATTTTGAAATGTTATACCTTTTTGAATTTGTAGGGATCCCTACTATCAATCTGCATTCAAACATTTTCAAAATCGATGGGTTAAAAAAATTGGTTGACCAAAAACCGATTCGTTTGTAAAGTCCACCTTTTCTGATGTTTTTTTGGAATATCTCGGAAAAATACTGTCCGATTTGGGAATTTTATACCATTTTGGACTCGTAAGGATAAGTACTATCGATTGGCATCAAAAAAATAAAAATCTAAATTTTGACCAAAATCAACAAAATGACAAGGGGTTACATCACGTTTTTTCTCAAATTCGGGGTCGGCTCGAAAATCAAAACTTTGTTGATGATTTTTATTGAATATCTCGGGTAAATACTGTCAGATTTTGAAATGTTATACCTTTTTGAATTTGTAGGGATCCCTACTATCAATCTGCATTCAAACATTTTCAAAATCGATGGGTTAAAAAAATTGGTTGACCAAAAACCGATTCGTTTGTAAAGTCCACCTTTTCTGATGATTTTTTGGAATATCTCGGAAAAATACTGTCCGATTTGGGAATTTTATACCATTTTGGACTCGTAAGGATAAGTACTATCGATTGGCATCAAAAAAATAAAAATCTAAATTTTGACCAAAATCAACAAAATGACAAGGGGTTACATCACGTTTTTTCTCAAATTCGGGGTCGGCTCGAAAATCAAAACTTTTTTGATGATTTTTATTGAATATCTCGGGTAAATACTGTCAGATTTTGAAATGTTATACCTTTTTGAATTTGTAGGGATCCCTACTATCAATCTGCATTCAAACATTTTCAAAATCGATGGGTTAAAAAAATTGGTTGACCAAAAACCGATTCGTTTGTAAAGTCCACCTTTTCTGATGATTTTTTGGAATATCTCGGAAAAATACTGTCCGATTTGGGAATTTTATACCATTTTGGACTCGTAGGGATCAGTACCATCGATTGGCATCAAAAAAATAAAAATCTAAATTTTGACCAAAATCAACAAAATGACAAGGGGTTACATCACGTTTTTTCTCAAATTCGGGGTCGGCTCGAAAATCAAAACTTTTTTGATGATTTTTATTGAATATCTCGGGTAAATACTGTCAGATTTTGAAATGTTATACCTTTTTGAATTTGTAGGGATCCCTACTATCAATCTGCATTCAAACATTTTCAAAATCGATGGGTTAAAAAAATTGGTTGACCAAAAACCGATTCGTTTGTAAAGTCCACCTTTTCTGATGATTTTTTGGAATATCTCGGAAAAATACTGTCCGATTTGGGAATTTTATACCATTTTGGACTCGTAAGGATAAGTACTATCGATTGGCATCAAAAAAATAAAAATCTAAATTTTGACCAAAATCAACAAAATGACAAGGGGTT
>NW_026998508.1:0-2852 GCF_035044405.1 Drosophila montana | reverse complement strand
ATTTGTATATATAATGTATTGAATAATTAGGAAGACACTCGTTTTGTCGCCCACTAATAAATAAATAAATAACGACAAAGACATGGATTCTTGCCTGCCTCAGTGACTTTCCCCCACTGGAGGAAGAAGCCACCCCCCATCGCCTTAAATGGCATCGATGACGTCAACGACGTGTGGCTCATACTATCCGAAGTATTGGACCTGGATAGCCTGACTATGAAATCCAACCTAGGTAGGACTATGCGACTCCTAGCCAATGATGTGCCCACATACAGGGCCATCATACAGAAACTGGAGGAACAAAAAATTAATTACTACTCATACCCGCTGCAGGAGGAGAAGCCCTACCGCATAGTAATCAAAGGCCTCCACCACTCCACACTCAACCGAGAGCTCATCGACGACCTGTGGAGCCAAGGCCATACCGTTCTCCACGTAGACAATCCGAGCAGGAAAGTCACCAAGGAGCCCATGAATATTCACTTCATTAACTTGCAGTCGGCGGCCAACAACAAGGAGGCTCTTACCATCAGGATGCTGTGCAAGCAGGTGGTAAAGATGGAGACTGCTCGAAGAAGCCAGGATGTGGTGCTATGCCATAGATGTATGGAGTACGGGCACACGTCCACATACTGTAGAAAACATCACAAATGCGTTAAATGCGGGCTCAATCATCGCACTGATGATTGCAAACGGCCTGACTCAGTTCCGGCAACATGCGCCCACTGCGGTGATAACCACCTGCCAACTATAAGGGCTGCGAGAGGATGGCAGAAATGCAACAGCAGGTTTTGGGTATGCAACAACAAATCCTTACCACTTTGACCGCGTTGATATCCAAATGAAGGTGCTAATCTGGATGCCAATGGTATTTCAGGTAAAGTACTAGAGCTGGAGGCCCTAGTACAAAAACACGCCATCGGAATAATTCTGCTGTCAGAAACTAGAACTAGAAAACAAGCTGACAACTTTGCCAGCCACCTAGAGGAACGGGTTTCAACATTGAATTCGACCTCCTTAGAAGAGTTTGATGAGACTAACCGACCGTTGGAGACTCCGCTTCAGATGTCACCACCTATCGGTCCCATCCGCGTGGAGGAGGTAATCAACGTCGTCAAAGTCCTTCCTAGGACTTAAGCTCCGGGCCATGATGGAATATACCACTTTGAAGGCCCTCCCAATGCCCGCGCTCCTTTGAATAACGTTGATCTTCAACGCAATTTTAAGGACACAGCTCTTCCCTGCCCAGTGGAAGTTAGCGAGGATTCATATGATCCATAGGTCGGGCAAGTCGGAATATGACCCTAAGTCATATCGGCCACATTAAAGCCTGAGGACTCAAAGAGGCTTGGCGAAACCTAAGCCAACTGTTGTAATAAAATGTATGCTATTTTTGATCCAATACAAAAAATAAAAACAAAAAAGAAACAAGTAAGTAACAAGGTTCTAGTCGGGAGCTCCCGACTAGCGGGTACCCTGAACCCTCTTCTTCCGAAAGGCGAAAGGTATAAACTGAAAAATACTTGATATATATATACTATTTTGGAAGCTACATGTCAAATTTGGTGACTCTAGCTCACATTATTTGCCGAAGTTGCTCAAAAAACAGGATTTCGATATCGATTTTAATTGATTACTTGGAAAGGGTAAGTTATCGAATATCGGAAACAAACTCGATCTGCGCGGGCACTAGGAGGACATACAGCCGTTCTATCGCACAAATCATATAGAAGAGAGTAAGCCAAATCAGTTTCCAGTAGTGTGAGCGAATAAAATACATCATATGTATATCGAACTTTTTTTTTGGACCAGATGTCACCGTTTTTTTTGTGCCCACATTTCTTCTACGGCATGTCCCGTCTATATGATCTTTGGTTAGTGGTAATAGTATGAATAAAAATAAATTATATATGCATTTATCAATGATATGCCAATTTACTCTAAACATCATAATCGACGCTCATTTCATCATTCATATATCAATATTTCTTCATTACCTAAGTAAAGATGTACAATGATATATATTCTGCTATAGAACTGCCTGTTTCTCTTTGGGCCGCGCCGGCTGGCTCCTCGGTTCTCTGGGTGTAGACCCATCCCTGGCCCGCAGTCCGCACAATAGATATCAAAAAAGCTACAATGTCTGTAGCAAAATAGACCTACACAACACTATCCAAAATGAACCACATAATCGATAAACAACAAACGGCCGGAACTACTAACAAATGAACAACACTAACAGCTGTGACGACAAGTAAATGTAAGCAACAAAGGTGAGACGCTGATATAAATCAACAAAAAAAAAAAACACTATCAATCCACTTTACTCTTCCAGATCGGGTCCTGGTTCCGGACTCAGCGTATCCGCCCTACCAGAGACAATCACCTCTTCTCGTCTCCCTCATTTTGGCTAGATGGCCTGCATCAGCCCGTGTCGGTTGTCATGCCTCCTCCCCCATCAATGGATATTTAGCCGGACATTGTATAATTGGTTGCATTCCTTTAAATTAATAACAATTTCAATATCGTTTATCTCCTTCTATTTTACAGGATATCTTTATTCTACTATTCATCATTTCGTGCAAGCTGGCATTTGTCTTCAGCTCGTCAACAGGTGCGTATTATACTTCATTTTATCTTATAATTATGGACAATTTATCTTAATCTCTAAAATTTAAACAAATTTAGCAGAACAACAATCAAGAAAGGACGTCACCGCAAGCTAATGTCAATTACCGCTGGGAACAACGTTGGAGAATGAATTTATATATATATATTAATTTGAGCGATTGGCTCCCTACACATTAATTCACATTACCACGCTGAAAAAATGGTAAGTTTGCAAAATTCTT
>NW_026998507.1:0-1778 GCF_035044405.1 Drosophila montana | reverse complement strand
TGCATTGTATGGTTAGTGGTAGAGCTTTGAAAATAAGTTTGAAGCAAATCGGACACAACTTAAAACTTCGCACAAAAAATCTTTGAGTCGCATTCCACCCGAAAAAGTTTGGATTCTGCGAAAAGTGTGAAACACGTCTCAAATGATATTTCTTATAGATCTTTGGAAACGAATTTGAACACAAAACGTCATCCACCAAATCTTTGACCTCCATTTCCACCAAGGAGGAATGGATTTTCCTAAAAGTGTGAAACACCCCTCAAATGAATTTGAACAAAGATCTTAGAAAATAAGTTTGAGGCCGATCCGATGGTAAACAAAAAAGTTACATACAAACGTTTTTCGCGATTTTTCCACACTTGCGAGTGGAATTTGCCGAAACCCCGTCTTAACGGGTGTTTGAAAAATCCATTCCTCCTTGGTGCAAATGGGGGTCGAAGATTTGGTGGATGACGTTTTGTGTTCAAATTTATTTCCAAAGATCTATAAGAAAAATCATTAGAGACGTGTTTCACATTTCTCGCAAAATCTAAACTCCTTCGGTGGAAAATGCATTTTTAATATTTTTTTGGTGAATTTTAAGAGTTTTCCGATTTGCATAAAAGTTGTTTGATTCGCGTCCGATCAGTTTCAAAATCATTTTCAAAGCTTTTTTGATTTTATAACATACGTTCCACGGGCAAGGCCGGGTTATACCTGCTAGTGATCATTATAAAGCAAAAGGCTCTCATGTCATAAAGAAAATAAAAATAAATAATCTGTATGTTGCATGATCGTTAAGCTTATTATCCATGTAGATTATATTGAAAGTTCAACGCAACATAATAGCTGAGTAAAAGCTGGCCCAAAGAGGTTGTATGTATGCTTATCAGCTGAGCTTACAATGTGGGTCCACATATAACCTAACATATGCATTTATGCATGCATGCTTTCGCAGCCTGTGCCGTACTTACAAGTCGTCGAGTCCATCGATGTCAGCAGGCTCTTGACGTTATGCCTCGCAACTGAATTTGACCTTACGAAACCTGGAGGGCTTCCTGAATTAGGCACTGCCAAACTGCATGGGGACGATTTTTTTATTTTCCTTATTCTGTTTCTAGGTTTTGTCGAGGCCTAGTCCTCTTTGAAGATGTTATGAATCTTCGTGCCACATAACTGGCCTTAGGCCAGATAGGGTTGGCCAAGTGCTATATTCGGACCGGCAGCAATCACCACTTTCACACCGAAAATATGCCAAGGAAAGTAGTGATGCCAAAATTGCAATGGTCTTAAGGGTCCACGTCGAAAGAACACTGCAAAAAAATACACCTTAGGACAGAGTTTGGACGGTATACTCTACATACCTTATATTAAGGTTATGTCCGTTAAGAGTATATTTTTCCACTTTGGGGACGAAAATATATATTAAAGCGCCCTTCTGCGCGGCAGACGAATTTTTTCCAAATATATTTTGAAGAGGATGCGTTTATTTCGCATCAAGAAACTCGGATTAGTTTATGTATCACCGAGACTTAGAAAAACTTAATTGGGGCACTTCTGCACTTGATCACAGTAGATGTAGAAAAGACTCTGCAGCCCACAAATGCAGTGCGTGAGAGTGGCTTAATGACACATGCTTAAAAAGCTTTCCCATGCACACCTGCATATAAGCTTCCCAAAAACCTTATCATACCATATGTTCTTGATCGCACAGCATGAAAGCTTATGTGGATTCTAATTACAGTCATGGCGGAAATATTGCGTATAGCGTGCAGTCATTATTTTCAAATTTCTAAAAA
>NW_026998506.1:0-3818 GCF_035044405.1 Drosophila montana | reverse complement strand
ATCCCAACAATTTCAAAAATGTAAGGTCAGATTCACTTAATTAATAATCAAAGACCTCACAACAAGAGTAGAGCAGGACGAATAAATTCTTCAAAATCACAATAGAGCCAATCGCAACGCACAAGAAAATAAATTACAATTGGCAGAGAAATACTACTTCCCTAGAATGAAGAAAAAAATAGAAAAATTACTTAAACTATGCCAAATTTGTAGAGGCACTAAATACGATTGACATCCACCGAATCCCCACATCAAAGAAACACCCACACCAGACTTCCCCGGACGAATCCTACACATAGGCATTTACTCGACAGAAAAGGTACTGGCTGACTGCTGTAGATAAATTTTTGAAACATGCACAAGGTAGAATTATTAAATCCAAGTCCATAGAAGATACTTATTAAGAAACCATTGCAAAAATTTTAGACAAAATATAGCAAAAGTAACTGAAAGACTAAGAGAACCACAATCGAACTGGAAAACCTGTAAAGGCTTACGAACAAGGACAGGAAATACTCGTTAAACAGTATACCAGGTCAGGATCAAAACACACTCCAAGATTTAAAAAAGAAATAGTTAATGAAGATAGAGGTACTACTGTAATTTCCGAATCATTCAAAACAATCCACAAAAGCAATATTAAAACTTTATACATTTTTTTTTCGACTACTGGCCATACTAAGATCATCATGTGCGTTTGTGGAAATAACCAATTATACAGACGCGCAGACCATATCGATCTACAAGGGAGTCGGGAAAATACGAACGTCCACGACAAAGATTATTCATTTCATCAACTTGGACCAAATTGGAAGTGCACTCGATACAATCAAACATTACGTAGAGAGTGATTTGTACGATAACAGTCTGTACCATACCCTTCATCACGAAATCAGCCAAACATTCACCACATTTCACGCCATCATTCATCATTTGAACGTCGAAAGCCTAGATCTTTAAATTGGTTTGGATCGGCATGGAAATATGCAGCAGGCAGCCCAGACCGCGACGATTTGGTTATGATAGAAAATAATTTCGATAAACTAATTGTTAATAACAACCAACAAGTAATAATAAGTAAACACCTCGAGGATAGACTTAATAGGCTCGCTAAATTAGCAAATGACTTAAGATATTCAGTTGGGAAAGTTAGTTACCTCAGCAATGAGATAGCTTTCAGTCTTCAGAATCACGTTAGATTAATTAAAGAGGAATTGAACAATATTAAATATGCCTTCCAATGGGCAAGATTAAATATTATAAATTCTCTCATTTTTAATGAAAACGAACTAGAGCAAATTGATAAACTTTTTAAAAATAAAACAGTATGCCACCACTCTCAATAGAAGAAATGCTAGAATTTTCTGAAGTATCTGTTTTACATGACAAGTCAACACTCCTTTATCTTGTCATGAAACCCAACTTTGAAAAAATCAATTATCAAAATATACTTTCGAAACCCTTGTAAAAAAGAGTTCAATAATCCATTTAGAGGAAAATCAAATATTCTTGTTCAACAGAGAAACATACCAGGTACAAAAATATTTTAAAACCATTGTAAATTTAACCATATACGATAAGAACCAAATTGTTAATTTAAGAGATTCAAATCACTTTGCAGCTTTAGCAATGCTGATCATGTCCCACAGATTGAAGAAATTAGTATCGACATCATCATATTTAATAAATTTAACGGCACTGTCACGCGGAATAATACCAACAACCATCTGGAACCACCGTGACCGTTGCAGATAAATAATTCAGCAACGCCGACTCAGTGATAATGAAGCCGGGGAGGCCCAACATGCAATTGACACTACTAGAAGCTATCTAACTATAAGTGTCACTAGATGCTCTTGAGGCTCTTCATATAAAAAACACAGAACAGTTTTAATATTTGAAGACACAATCCGAAGTAAATAGACACACTCTGGTTATCTTGTTTTCCCTGGTCCTATTAATTTGTCTAGGACTACACATATGGCAACGAAGCAAGCAGAAGATAATCGTACAAACAACGTCACTGCCCACATCAGCCGACTTTGGGACTCAGCAATTAAATGTCATGGCATCAAGAGTCCCAAAGTTCAAAAACGTACCATACTTCTGACGGACGCGTGGCAACAAGCGCCAACTAAAAGGGGAGGAGTTAACCCAGAGGTTGTTGATTCGTTGCAACATGGTCAAAATTGCTGACCATGCGTCTGCAAGATTTCCGTAGCTGAAGCTAAGAATTCTTTGGAACTCAGCGATCACGCCACCCGCTGAAGTTGCATTGCTGCCGTTTCCATTCTTAGGTTTCCTACAGACATAGATTTGATTAAAGTTTCAGTTTCAAAATCAGTCTTGATAAAACACTCACGTTCTCTCGCAAAGAGACGTATTCAACATTACGGGAACCAACTGAGACGTTCTCCCACAAAGCAGATTTCTTTATTCTACATAAAAGAAATTAACTTATATATCAAGTTCCTTTCATTTTATAGCCATTATAACCACGTCCCAGCTACGATCACATAGCTATAAGTCAAGATAATAGCACAATAAGATCTACTGTTAAACATTTTATCAAGATCGGTTAAATTATTAAAGAAACCCTGTTTTTTGGATGGCCACGAGTTTGGGGAACCAAGAATTTATGTATACATGTAATTTATTTTTATACCTGAACCCATTGAAAATGGGTAAAGAGGGTATAATGTATTTGTGCAAATGTATGTAACAGACAGAAGGAAGCATCTCCGACCCAATAAAGTTCATAAATTCTTGATCAGCATCATGTCCGTCTGTCTGTCCGTCCGTCCGTTTTTAGCTGTAGGTCCTCCTAGTGCCCGCGAAGATCGAGTTTTTTCCGATATTCGAAAATCTGTATTGCCTATCAATTTAAGCCACAATTTATATGCAATTGACTTTCTGAAAATACACAAATATTCTATATTCCATTCTAAAATAAGATGTCCTGTCGAAATTTTCATTAGGATCGGCTAAGAAACAAAAAAGTTATGTGCGCTCGTGTTAGCATCAGCCAGCGCAAATTCCAAGAAGTTCTATATACACATGTACACACACACATTCATGCGCGCCTGCTTTTAATTCTATCAACAGCATTGCAATTGCGATTGTATTGTTTTCCATGCTGCTAGTATGATTGGTTTTTTTCTCAGTAAACCTCAATTATTGGTGTGGCTCTTGAGTAGAGGCGGCGTCAAGTGGCGCGTTTAGTTGCGAGTTCGAACCATGGGAATTTTTTTTTTTTTTTTTATTTTTCTTTATTTTTACTAAAGCAAACAAACGCGTAGCGCGAGCTGCATTTGGTGTTGGAAGAAGAGGGTTCAGGGTATCCCCTAGTCGGGAGCTCCCGACTAGAACCTCTAATGTGTTTATTACTGCTAAGGTAAAGGAGCTGTATTTGGTGTTAGTAGATGAGTTCAGGGGATCTCCTAGTCGGGTACTCCCGACAAGAGCCTCTTACTTTTTTTTTTGAATATGTGGCTCCAATACAGAATTAAAACCAAAAGTCATTCAGTCATAGTTTCGTCAGCAATACACACGCACCAATTTTAAAAAATGTGCCTGTATTGAACGAATGCGTTGTGGTTCTGTATTTAAATTTGAATATAGCAGCCGGTAGGAGAGCTGTTATAATCGACTTTGTGACGCGGAGTCACAATGAGGCCCGCGCACAAATATATATATAATCATAGATTAAGAGAACGGAAAAAAATGAAATAATAAGATGTCATAATCATAGGCTAAGAAAAAAAAATGAAGTAATTATATATTGTAATCATAAGTTAAGAGCAAATTTGAAGTAAGTG
>NW_026998505.1:0-3170 GCF_035044405.1 Drosophila montana | reverse complement strand
TTTGGTATTTCCTGTACAATTTATAACATCATTGGTATTTTTAAACCCTTGCAAAGGGTATTATAATTTTGTCGTGAATTGTGTAACGCATATAAGCAGACATCCCCGACCCCATAAAGTATATATATTCATGATCAGTATCAACAGCCGATTCGATATAGCCATGTCCGTCTGTCCGGCTGTCCGTCTGTCTGTTTCTATGCGAACTAGTCTCTCAGTTTAAAAGCTTTCTTTATGAAACATTGCAGAAGTACCTTTTTCTGCTGCACGCAGTTCATATGTCAAAACCAGCTGGATCGGACCACTATATCATATCGCTGTCATAGGAACGATCTGTCGAAAAGTATGTTCTTGTATGAAGAACATTTTTGTTTATTAAGATATCTTGATCAAACTCGGCATTTATTAGTATTACTATGCTCCTCATATACATGCAAAATCCTATTAAGATCGGACTACTATATCATATAGCTGCCACAGGAACGATCGGTCGAAAATTAAGTTGTTGTATGGAAAATTTGTTTGCTTTTAAAGATATCTTGACCAAACTCGGCACTTATTAGTTTTAGTATGCTCCTCATATATACACAAAATCCTATTAAGTTCGGACAACTATATCATATAGCTGCCATAGGAACGATCGGTGGAAATTAAGTCGTTGTATGGAAAACTTTTTTGTTTTTCAAGACATCTTAACCATACTCGGTTAATGAACTGTCATTAACTATTTTCCCTGTGCTTCTTAGATACGGGCAAAGCACTATGAGCATTATGAAAAGGTTGGGTCTGCAAGGGTATTAAATCTTCGGTTTGCCGAAGATAGCCCTTCCTTCTCGTTGTTAATTATTGTAGCTTGCATACCTTCAGAAATTTTTTATAATATGTTGGTTACCACTTTTACTGGCAACAAAAATAACATAATAATCAAATATAAATATAAAATCATAATATGTATAGTGACATATTCCAAACAACCGAGTTTTGAACCACTGTTATTCATAAGCTACATTGCATGGTATAATCCACTGTGTGTTTACAAATTGCAGCCGAATTCAAATATTGCTATCAGCAGCAAAAATCATAAGAGCAGAATGCCTCCAGCAGCCAAGCTCACATATTGTCAACAATCATTTATAAACAAAAACTGACCAACAGAAAGGCGCTAGCATAAACAGGCTGCAGCTGCTGTCCCTATGCAAAAAGTCACGTACTCCAATTATTATTTAGCTTTAAATATAACGTAAGCCAATTTTTGTTCTTCAGTCTTAATCGAGATATTCAACCTAATAAACTGATAAAAATGCACTCTCGTGAAATAAAGTCTTTTTATTCAAACTTATAACTACGTTATTGGCGAGCTCGTAGGATAGCGTAATATTTTGTCAAACGAAATAAATTAAAGTTCGTGAGTGATACGATCAATTAAAGAGAGGCTTATCCATACAACTGGCGTCTTCTCTGATCAACAAGTGTAATTGTGCACAGTATTACAACTAAATCGAATATATTTCAATCCCAAAATTCGTTATCCGCAAAAGAACTTGACGTGTCAAACCAATTCAACCAACGTATAAATCCAAATTCGGTCGTTGCAACACAAAGTGAATTTCGTGACACAATGACACAAGAATAATGGAGCAACCAGACAGCTCTCATGTGGCTGCACTTGCAGCAATGAATAAATAAAACAACCAAAATTTAAACCAATTGCTTCAACAAATACGGAACGTGCCAGCCTTTGAGGGAGACCTTATAAACCTGGGTCCATTTATCAGAAGGATGGATTACCTGCTTCAACTTTACTCTACCCACAATGAACGACAACAATGCATCATATTCGGGGCAATTGAGCTCCAGATATCCGGAGATGCCCAGAAGGTACCTAGAATGCTGCAAATCAACAACAGATCCCAACTCATCTCCGAATACAAGACGCAAACACCAGTGGAAGAACTACTACGAAGATTTTACGTAAATAAGATAATAATTATAGCTGACAAATTAGAATTAGAAGGGAATTTAGATAATTCCAGATTGTATACAAACTCTATGAATAACACCGTAAAATTATTAATACATAACGAGAAAGAAGTGCTATCTTCGGCACACCGAAGATTTAATACCCTTGCAGACCCAACCTTTTCAAAATGCTCATAGTGCTTTGCCCGTATCTAAGAAGCACAGGGAAAATAGTTAATGCCGAGTATGGTTAAGATATCTTGAAAAACAAAACAGGTTTCCATACAACAACTTAATTTTCGACCGATCGTTCCTATGGCAGCTATATGATATAGTTGCCCGCTGTGAATAAGATTTTGCATAAGTGGAGGAAGCATAGTAAAACTAATAAATGCCGAGTTTGGTCAAGATATCTTGAAAAACAAAAAAATTCCATACAACAGCATAATTTTCGACTGATCGTTCCTATGGCAGCTATATGATATAGTTGTCCGATCTTAATAGAATTTTGCATATATATGGGGACCGTAGTAAAACTAATAAATACCGAGTTTGGTTAAGATATCTTGAAACACATAAAAATTTTCTATACAAAAACTTAATATTCGACCGATCTTTCCTATGGCAGCTATATGATATAGTGGTCCGATCTTAATAGGATTTTGCATATATATGGGGAGTCTAGTAAAACTAATAAATACCGAGTTTGGTCAAGATATCTTGAAAAACATAAAAATGTTCCATACAAAAACTTAATTTTCGACCGATCGTTCCTATGGCAGCTATATGATATAGTTGCCCGATCTTAATAGGATTTTGCATATATATGGGGAGCGTAGTAAAACTAATAAATACAAAGTTTAGTCAAGATAACTTTATAAACAAAAATGTTTTTCATACAAGAACCTACTTTTCGACCGATCGTTCCTATGGCAGCTATATGATATAGTGGTCCGATCCAGCTGGTTTTGACATATGAGCTGCGTGCAACAGAAAGAGGGAATTCTGCAAAGTTTCATAAAGATAGCTTTAAAACTGAGAGACTAGTTCGCATAGAAACAGACAGACGGACAGACGGACATGGCTATATCAACTCGGCTGTTGATACTGATCAAGAATATATATACTTTATGGGGTCGGAGATGTCTCCTTCTATGCGTTACACATTTCACGACAAAATTATAATACCCTCTGCAAGGGTATAAAAAACG